>NC_048588.1:9820552-10120552 GCF_013265735.2 Oncorhynchus mykiss | reverse complement strand
TCCATCTATAAGGAGAGTGGAGGAGGGAGGGAGAGAGAGAGAGAGGGAACTAGGGAGAGAAACGGGGGGAGAAAATGAGATAATGGCGAAAGGCAGTGATGACTTCTCCAAACGAAGAGAAACATAAAATGATGGAGGGATGGAGAGGAGAGTAGGGCTTGAGTGGGAGAGAGAGGGGTTATGTGTAGTGAATGAAGTACAGTGTCAAACCAGGTGGAGACAGAAATGCAGACAGGCTGAGAGAGAAAAGGTTCACAGACAACACTGTACTGTAAGAACATGGTGATGAGAGAGAGAGAGAGGGAGAGGGAGAGAGAGAGGGAGAGAGAGAGAGAGAGAGAGGGGGGAGAGCTAGAGAGAGAGGGAGAGAGAGAGGGAGAGAGAGGGAGAGAGAGAGAGAGAGAGAGAGAGAGAGAGAGGGAGAGAGAGAGAGAGAATTTATGTCCATGCGGCCAGACAGCCCAGAAACCGGAGAGGCACACGCTCATAAAAAAGCACTCTGCCCCTCCCCTCCGTGCTTTTACCCCTCTCTCTCCCACCTCTTACCCCCTTCTCCCCTTTGGAGAGTGCCGCTCCTTGACTGGCGGGTCACCCCATTCAGATGTTCCCTCTGGACCGTGGGTAACCCAGGGTCAAGGCAACCATATTCCCTTTATGGCGGAGTCAACCGTGTCAACTAGCCTGGGTGGCCAAGGTTACCAAACCAAGGGCAACCGGTGGTGTTTATCCCATTGGCTCTCTCTTCCACAGGCAACCAAAAAATCTGATCTCATCATGAAGAGCCACAGTGGCTCGTGGGTCTGCGTACTGGGTCTGCAAACGGCTCTTAAATGCAAGTTAAACTAAATGCATGCTCTTCAACCGATCGCTGCCCGCAACTGCCCGCCCGTCTAGCGCCACTACTTTGAACGGTTCTGACTTAGAATATGTGGACAACTACAAATACCTAGATAAACTCTCCTTCCAGACTCACATTAAGCATCTCCAATCCAAAATTAAATCAAGAACCTGCTTCCTATTTCGCAAACAAAGCATCCTTCACTCATGCTGCCAAACATGCCCTCGTAAAACTGACTATCCTACCGATCCTCGACTTTAGTGATGCCATTTACAAAATAGCCTCCAACACTCTACTCAGCAAATTGGATGTAGTCTATCACAGTGCCAACCGTTTTGTCACCAAAGCCCCTTATACTACCCACCACTGCGACCTGTATGTTCTCGTTGACTGGCCCTCGCTTCATATTCATCGCCAAACCCACTGGCTCCAGGTCATCAATAAGTCTTTGCTAGGTGAAGCCCTGCCTTATCTCAGCTCACTGGTAACCATAGCAGCACCCACCCATAGCACGTGCTCCAGCAGGTATGTTTCACTGGTCACCCCCAAAGCCAATTCCTCATTTGGCCGCCTTTCCTTCCAGTTCCCTGCTGCCAATGACTGGAACGAATTGCAAAAATCACTGAAGCTGGAGTCTTATATTTCCTTCACTAACTTCAAGCATCAGCTGTCAGAGCAGCTTACTGATCATTTCCCCTGTACACAGCCCATCTGTAAATAGCCCACTCAACTACCTCATCCCCATATTGTTTTTTATTTTGTTGCTCCTTTGCACCCCCCTATCTCTACTTGCACATTCATCTTCTGCACATCTATCACTCCAATGTTTAATTGCTAAATTGTAATTATTTCGCCACTATGGCCTATTTATTACCTTACCTCCCTAATCTTACTACATTTGCACACACTGTATATAGATTTTTCTATTGTGTTATTGACTGTACATTTGTTTATCCCATGTGTTGCTCTGTGTTGTTTGTGTCGCACTGCTTTGCTTTATCTTGGCCAGGTCGCAGTTGTAAATGAGGACATGTTCCTAACTGGCCTACCTGGTTAAATAAAGGTGAAATAAAACTTTAAACATTTAAAAAATATTCACATCCAGACCCACACATGCAGCCAGTGTTGACAGCAGACAATTAATGTTGAAGTTTTAGAGTTCATTCCTGCACATTTTGCCATGGGATGTTGATCAAATGTAGCAGTTTTAAAGCAGGTTTGCAGCAATTCTACACATTTTGCACTTGGAAGTAGAGAACATTTTGCAGTTTTAAAGCAAGTTTGCTGCTTTGAAAGTGGGCGGAGAGATGATTTTGCTATTTTAGAACTAATTTTCTGCAATTCTACACATTTTGCCATGGGGTGGAGAGAAAGGTTTGGCGTTTTTAATATGATATCTGAGTGAGAGTGACTAACAAAATCAATGGTGGCGTCCCCGGTCGGTAATTCAACCATGATTACTACAAGTTAAGATAGCTGGCTAGACTAACTTACTTAGAACTGCTGATGCACAACCAAATTTTGATATTGCATCTTGTGTATTCTACTATTCTAACTCAACAGTAATTTATTCTAAATCTGCAGGCCTACAAAAGGGGGGCCACCGTCAGTTGCACATCCATGGTCTATGTTGTCATGTTCACAAACGACTAGATCACTACACATCTGATATTTCCTAATGTATATATGTGCACCTGTGCTATCTACGTGATCTAGAAGCAACGATAATATATATAAACACTCAAAGTGAAGGCTACGCAGTATAAATCATGACTATATGGACCACAGAAGTTTTGTATTGCCATGAATGTAGAGGGAGAGAGTCCAGCTAGAGATAGGCCTAGTGTTGATAATGAGGAGATGCTGAGTGTTTCTGCCTTTGGATACAGTAGGAGTGTATTCATTAGTGCACATTGCAGTAGACTTTAGCGAAATGTTTTGTAACAGAAAAGGTTTTGCATCGAAAACAAGAGATTCTTATTGGACAAGTTCAGGTTAGTCCCTCCCTGTTTGCTTCTGTTTGGTTCCTAGTGAATACACCACAGTAGATTGTGGACGAGGATATCTCTCCACGGGCTGGCTGATGTACAGGTCCAGTAGGGGAGGAGAGTTTGCACAATGTCCCTAAAAAGCCATTCGATCATGTTGAGCATGTCGACATTTGGTTAAGAAACAATTCTCAAATCACAAAAATAGACAAACAGATGCACATTGACAGGCAAACCGGTACACATACACACCCAAGCGCACACTCACACACACACACACAGGCAGTCTTGTATAACGGACCTTGTGGGGACACACAATTCAGTCCCATTCAAAATCCTATTAACCCTAAACCTAACCCTAGCTCCCCACAAGTATAGTTAAACACGCCCACCTTTTTCATTATCTCCTGTTGTTGTTTCCTGCTCAGCCACTCTCTGCTCTTTAGCCTTGGGCAATGCCTGCAGTAAGCATTGCTTTGAATCACGAGCACCTTGGCATTGACCCCCCCCCCCCCCCCCCCCCCCCCCCCCCCCCCCCCCACACACACACACACACACACATGCACAGCAGCAGCCGCTCCAACCCTGACAGGGCCTGACAAACAACTGCAGCAGCCTTGCCATATAGGCTACTCAGAACTATTCCTTCTAGCATCCTCTCCATACACTGAAAATATTGTGTATATAGTGTGACGTCCTTAGTACACCAGCATCCTTGTCAAAAGATTCTGACCTCTTGCCTGAATTGTATAAGTTGGCTGGACTTAAGCTTTGTTCACACTGCAGGCCTTGACACTCAAATCAGTTTTGTTTTTCAAATCCGTTTTGGAATACTGACTGTCCAAACAGCAAGTTACAAGTGATCAAATCGGATGTGTGTGTTCAGATAGCAGTCATTTGCTGACATGGCTACACTGGTTGTCATAGTAATGGCAGTTGTATGCGCAGTGGTGTAGGCCGATTGGTGGTGGTGCTCCTGCTTCCTATCACTCAGAAGTTATGTAGCAAGCTAAGGTGACAACAATGCCTGTCCATGGACGTTTCCCTGTTGCTTTGCATGTTCAAAATCATAGTGTAAGGACACATTTTAAAGCCTCAAAGGATAAGACAATCCAACTTTCAAAATGAGTCGTTTTTGGCTAGCCACAGCAGTCAACTAGCTAGCTAGGTAGCTGTTTAACTTTCTAGCACATTAACTCATTTGTTTGTAAACAATTAACAAGGTACCACGTGTTCTTGTCAAAACAGTCGACAGAGTAGCTAGCAAGCAACAAAATATGCAAGATAACAGTCTAAAAACCTCTTGAGGGCAAATATATCAGATTTGACTGTTCAGACACAAGTCACATGGCCAGGAATCAGATTTGTATCTGATTACAAACTACCTACAAAGGTTGTTTGTCATGTGTATTGAAATATCAGAATCCATGTGCTTTTTGGCTGTTCAGACTGCAGGAAAAATAACAGATTTCATCAGATATGCAAAAAAAATAAGATTTGAGTCACTTCAAACTGCCAGTGTGAACAAGGTTTAAGAGATGAGGGTATAAATGGGCAATCTGCAATTGGCTACATCAATTTTTGGACCTTTAAATGAATTATATATCGGCTACCATTGACTATTGAAGGCCTCATGGCCTGAGTTCAACGGTTGCACCCCAACAGAACCCCAAATATCTGTAAACAATATAATTGTAAACAAACACTGTATCGCCTCAAAACATGGCTAAAACGATCATTTAGTTCTCATGGATGGTCAGTCCTTAGCATCCATAGCTTTATCTATGAAATTAAGAGGGGCTACATTTCTTTAGCCCCATTTTTCAGCTGTAGACCAAATCAGTGGCAGGGTGGGCGCTTTGTTGTTGTTTCAACTACAGATTCCCTATTTAAGTCCCGAGGCTTTACCTCTAAAGTCACTGCATTGGTGTCAGAAATGGGATGACATGGACTTCATTGACGCACAAGGGTGTGCTTTCCCGAAGGATAGTGATGCATCCCTACAACACCAGCAACCTCATCAAGATGTTTGGATCTTGCACAATAATGGCTTGGATGTTGGACTGACAAAGATAAGGTAATAAAGAAAAAATTAAGAAAAAAGCCAAAGATAAAACAATCAGAATAGGACTGCACCTGGATGTATCAATTAATCAGTTCATCAATTAGAAATATCCTATTAGGCGGTCTATTTTCCTGTCCGTTCACATTTTTCATTGATGCTATGGATTCGATGTTAGAGGGGTCTAGAGGCTATGATCATCGTCATAGGAATTAACCTCCCGCCGTGTTAAAAGGCCACAGGTTCGTTGATGTTACGGCGCTCAAAGGCTGCACAGCAAATCACGCCCGACGCCGCCCGCGGTGAAGACTTGCCCCGGCCCATGTGGCCGCAACCGCGCTGCCGATTGAAGTTCGGCCGCCTGTTGGTTCCTCGCCGCGTGAGAGGGGAAAGAGAACCGTTTTGAATAATTATTATGTTACTTAAGAGTAATTTACAACACAAGACGAGGTCCACGGAGCTGTGAAAGTTTTTCCTCCAGTTAGAATGAGACGAAAGGTAGCCTGTTTTTTACACATCTTCAGATCAATAAAATGGCCAGCTGTTACAAGCAAAGTGGGGACATTTGGCCAGTTTAATGGAGAATTGAATTGAATGTATTTTATTTTGGGGAACATACATATACAACAACATGTACAATGTGGACCCAGAGGATATCACTTGAAAGTATTAATTAAAACGCTTGTTTCCAAAAGTGGTCCTCGATGGTAAAAACAATAACACATGTAACAAAGATATATTACATTAAGTCAACAAAAACAAAAAACACTACTATAGTCATTATCAGCCAATAAATGTATTGTTATAGGTCTTCCCTACTGAATTATTTATGGCCTGATTTGCCGTCCTAAAATAATGTTATCTTGCGTAAAACTATAGGATATCTTGCGTAGAACCAATGTCTGAGACATTTAATAGCCTCGTCTATAATTACTTACTGTATATGTTACCAAAATGCACTGTCGTGGGTTGTTCCAGGGTTGTTAAATTAACCTGGTTATACAGAAATGTATCTGAATCCTGAATTGTGCGGCCAATAACCAACATGTCAATAGCCTATCAGAAAGAATCATCAGCATTTTATGTGAATTTTACTTACTTTGACATGCTACTAAAAACAACAAATGCAGTCACTGAGAGTTGGGATACCCCAGATGCTTGAGGCAAGTGTTGGAAACAATATGAACATTATTTCCAATACCAATAACAGTTGTATGGTGCTCATTAATAAAGGCGCGCACTATCCTGCAGATTATGGAATATGAAGAAAAGTCTGTGTTCGACTTCACATCTTCGAGTTATCAGACATTATCTTGTCATGGCTCAGCAACTGTGAACGGGAGCGAATAAACTGTGCTAATGCATGCTACGTGAGTGTAGTGCGTGCCATTGGAATAAAACGAGGGGATCCTGCGTTTGTAATGCGCGAGTGTGTGTGAAAAGAAGGTGGGGGTGAGAGACCCCGTCGTGTTTTGACCCCCCAAACAACTCCCGACCACCATCTCTCCCCACGTAGTCTCTGCCTATCTCAATGTTTAAAGCAACATTACTCAAGTCGCTGTGACATTTTCCAGCCTGCCGCGACAGTCCATGGACAGCGAGAACGGCCAAAAAGGACGCTACTTCTCCTCGCCAAGCACCTCGCCTGCGAGCCGGACCCAAAAACATAACGTGCGGACCTACCACAACGCTCTCGAAACCGAAGCCCATGCAGGATATCTCGAGCACGGCCTGAGAGTGACTATAGCCTATACGTCAAATCTAGGTTTCGGTGGGATATTTTATGGAATCATATTTTTCTAAAATAGTGTATTGTATTTCTGTAATCTTTGATGCCTGCATGTAACAGCCTAATGGTTGATGTATTCTTATTAGTGATATATATTAAATACACATCGCTTTTATGGTCGTGGAACTCTAAGTTTGGATCATAAAGCTGCTTGCTTGCAATAAAAGTAACGATTCGATTTACTTCGGAAATATATGTAGCCTATTGTAGCCCATATTGTAGCCTCGGCTATTGGTGTAGCCTAATTATGGTATACACTCTGGTTCAGCTGTTCATTTTTTCTAACCAACCCCCTTGTAAATAATGATGAGACTTAAGTGTTTGATGCTTCAACTGTTATAATTCCACCTCTATTAGTTTATTAAAGAGCGCATTATTTTCATCAGATCATCTGGATACAGGAGGCAGAACGCCTGCGCTGGACAGCGGGTCTGGTCTCATCCTTCCCGGAGTAGGATTGGCTTCCGTGTCGCATGGATAAGAGGGTAGGATGGCTGTTTACTCTATTCTACTGCATCCTTTACACTCACTCATCATTTGTAGTATCACGGTAGTCTGTATCATTCTCTCCAGATAATAATCTTGCTAGTTTGGTTGTTATGTAGCATTTTGCCTCTATGCTCGGTCCTTACGCTTTGACGTAGCGCTCCTCGCTGCCTGTCTAGACTCTCTCCCTGTCCTCCCTCGCGTAGGCCACAGCTCCCAGCTATACTGGGCCAATGAAGGCAGCAGCAATATGTCAAGGAGTTCACATCAATGTATTAAGGAATAACCTTATTGACATAATTGTGCATGCTCTAAATATTCCTAAATAGACTGACCTGACCTAAACGATTAGGGTCGTGTTGATATAATGTCAAGTAGCCTAGTTTGAAATGTGGAAATAGCCTATACATTTCATATAGGCTACATAGTGGCCTATACATTTCATATATTATCTTGCTTATAAATTAGCTGTTAACTTTTCTTTATCTTTCAATATAGGGTCACGTATAAGTGAACAACTGTCAGAATGATACCATTCTCATTGTTTTACAAGGGCTTTAGGACTATAAACATATAATCAAATCAAATCAAATTGTATGAGTCACATGCGCCGAATACAACAGGTACATTTCACCTTACTGTGAAATGCATACCTTTCGAGCCCCTAACCAACAATGCCGTTTAAAAAATACGAGTAAGAATAAGAAATAAAAGTAACAATTAAAGAGCAGCAGTAAAATAACAATAGCGAGACTATACACAGGGGGGTACCGATACAGAGTCAATGTGCGGGGCACGGG
The DNA here is from genome assembly GCF_013265735.2 of Oncorhynchus mykiss. Taxonomy (NCBI): domain Eukaryota; kingdom Metazoa; phylum Chordata; class Actinopteri; order Salmoniformes; family Salmonidae; genus Oncorhynchus; species Oncorhynchus mykiss. The sequence continues at coordinate 10,112,589 of NC_048588.1, read as the reverse complement.
TTAGTTATTAAGGTAATATGTACATGTAGGTAGAGTTATTAAAGTGACTATGTATAGGTGATAACAACAGAGTAGCAGCGGTGTAAAAGAGGAGGGGGGCAATGCAAGTAATCTGGGTAGCATTTTGATTAGATGTTCAGGAGTCTTATGGACTATATAGCTCTTATATAGGGTGTAAAAACTATTGATAACCATAAATGTTTATCTGGGTTTCAATATGTATAGTGTAATATTTGAAATACAGTATATTTAAAACTGAGACATGTGTGTTTCCTGCTGGAATGAATAGTCGATTATTGGACTAATAAAAGTGGTTGTGAAAGTGGAAAGACATGATATGTCCATATCAGCATGATGTGTAGTGAGGAGGTCGAGGAAGAAGAGAGACAGGTGAGGCAGACCAAGTCGCTAAGTGGGTCAAGTCTTTTGCTTTCGTGAGTCGGCGGCTTGCGGATCCCGTTGCTATGTGCACTGAGCTACTCTTTCCTATTCCTAAAGATAATTGCCATAGTAGGCTACTCATGACATTGTATCACACACACACTTAACACACACACACACACACCAATAACCTGCTGAATATCTACCACATTTTAGAGTAACTTGTCAAACTCCCACGCAGTGAACTATTGCTATTTTCTGTATCTCTCTTGTTGTTTAATTAAAACGGGGAAAAAAGGTAATAGGTCAGATGAAATTTAGGCTATTTGTTATCTGTGTTGTAATAACACGTTCGGCTTGCAGTTGAGTGAGGAAAGACATGTTTGATATGTCATATAGCCTGGGTGTCAACAGCTTCGGGTCGTGCAAATCAAAGTAGCATTTCAGGATAGGATTTTTCGGGTTTTCTGTAATTAGGCCTACAGATGACAATTACGCACTCGCTTTTCATTGATATTTTACATTTGATTTTCGTTATATTAGTCTAATCCTGTTAAGAATGTCGTAATTTGCGCTAATTAAAGTCAACAAAACGGGTACTTTATTTTTCAAATTCGATTACAATTCAGACATAGGCTACTTTAGTTCACTGAAACAAGGTCAAGAAAGTGTAACAGTCAATTATCCATAATTAGCCCAATTCTGGTTATATGCACCAAAGGGAAGTGAATTTGATAAAATTATATATGTTGTGCCATGTACTGTAAAATATACAGTTTTATCCCACTGTTTACAATTGGTGGCACTTGCCTGTCATTCGAGCATATTGCTATTAGGCTACCTTTAACGGAAAGAAAATAGATCCGTTTGGAAACCTGTAGAGCTTTCTGTTTTTGCATAGACTATCTACGTGTATTAGGCCTACATGTATACTAAATAGAAAACTATTGTCACAAACTCTATCATTTTTCATTGGAATAAGCGGGGTGTTGGGACAACGTAGGATACAAATGTACATTTACGTAGGCCCACCCATTGTTGCTTTTTATTTTGAACATCTTTTCTCCTTGAGAATAGTGAAACTGTTGAATGGCTTTGGAAATACAGGCTAAAGGCGAATGTTTGCAAACTTTGTTTTTGCCAACAGGCAATCTGGTGGAAAGTGATTTGTATGTATTGAATATATTGCACATTGCAAGTTCAAACAAGACTTTGAATAGTTTCTTCTATCTGATTTATTAAGTAAAACAACTGCAAGAACAATATGAAGGATGCGCCTTTAAATATGAAAGATGCGCATGCTGCTATGTATCCATCCACTGGTCTGTGGTTAATTGTTAGCATGAATATTTCTAATATATGTAATAGCCTATGTGGTAAAAAAAAAACATGTTCAAATTAGTTGCCGAGAAAATTAAATGATATAGCTTATGCCTATATATTCGTATAGAAAACTAAGCTCTCTCTTTGAGCTATCATGATAAATACGAGGATTGCAGTTAATTATAATCGTATGAACATTGTAAGTGTTTCTCACATTTGAAGCTCAGCCTCATGCCTTTTGGGACAATTTGAAGAATTCGTCATGTTGATTTCGATGCTTTGATCGGTTGACGCACAGCGGCTATAGTCGCATTGTAATCGGAGAGCTCGTGTAAAGAAAGGCGCGGAATCTGATATTGGCGATTGCGTTAATAGCGAGTATCCATGAAATAAAAGGTGGCCAGACAAAAACCGCAGAGCAGGTGCACGCTGTGATCACGCAGCCATATGGGACTATGATTGGCCATACTTTAATCCAGGAGAAAACCACTGGCTTTTGATGACAGGAGAAAAGCCTTGGAGACTGAAGTCAGCTGCAGTTGAACACACATCAGCTCTGTGAGGTTGAGAGAGAGATATGAGACTGACAGAGTGTGTGCGAGATAGAGAGCATAGGCTCATGTTTATGTATGAATCTGTGTGTGTTTGTTTAACTCATGTCAATTGTCCCAGTGTGGATGTTGCTTTTCCCTCTGAAAAACTGCTCAGCAAGGAGCCTCTAGTCAGAAAATTAGCTACAGCTTCGAAGTGATCTGCTTCCATATTCACAGGGGGCCACATCTCCTAATTTCTCTCTCTCTCTTTCTTTCATTCTTGCTCTTACGAACGCACACACACACACACACACACACACACACACACACACACACACACTCTCTCTCTCTCTCTCTCTTTCTCCACAACAAAGTGCAAATGATTAAAATACACCCCAACACACATGTTCTATATGTTATGTCTCTCCCTCTGTTCCTCAGTATGAAGACCTGGTGCACTACTCAGGGTCAGAGGGCATGCCCGTGGGGGGGTATGGAGAGGTCATGAGGTCACTGCACCCCCCTCACTATGGCCACACTGTCCCTGATTCCCTCAAACACCACAGGGACCAGATCTATGGGTGAGCAGAAAATAACTATTTCACTGCAGTTTGTGTTTGTTAGATTTCTTTTTCATTCTAACAGTATGCATGTATATTTACTGTCAGTGTGCTCTGTGCCTATATACATTTGCTTCGATGTGTGTGTGTGTATTGTGTACATGCATGTGTGTGAGGACAGCGAGAGAGAGAGAGAGAGTGTGTGTGTGTGTGTGTGTGTGTGCGCCTATGTTAACTGTGTGTGTTCTGTGTGCACAGTCATCCCCTGTTTCCATTGCTGGCCCTGGTGTTTGAGAAGTGTGAGCTGGCCACCTGTTCCCCGCGGGACATCACATCCCACTCAGTCCCTCCCCACCTCCAAGGCCTGACCAATCACAGTGATGTATGCTCCTCAGACTCCTTCAACGATGACATCGCAGCCTTCGCCAAACAGGTGAGTTACATCTCCACGAGCCAATCAGAGAACAGCTGTGTACTGTATGTGTGATGTATCATAGTGACAAGGATTCATGATTAGATTAGATTTTAGATTAGAAGTTTAATAGTCACATGTACAGGGTTGCAGGTGTAATTACAGGGTACAGGGGAAATGGTAAGCTCCGAGCTCCAACCATTATCCAAATGAATGTGGACGCTGTTCCTTGTGTGTTTCAGATTCGCTCAGAGAAGCCCATTTTTTCTACAAATCCTGAACTGGACAACCTGGTATGAAATGAAATGCACATGTGTATACTTTAATAAATGCTTATTGCGTACATGTAGCGACACACAGTAACTTCGAAATCGATTAAGAATAACTCAATACACATGTTTTTCAGTCATAGTAACAGCTACCAATCTGTTCTTCTCCTCAGATGATCCAGGCCATCCAGGTCCTACGTTTCCACCTGTTGGAGCTGGAAAAGGTGTGCTTCTTCAATCATCTAAAATATATTCTCTCTCTCTCTCTCTCTCTCTCTCTCTCTCTCTCTCTCTCTCTCTCTCTCTCTCTCTCTCTCTCTCTCTCCCTCTCTCTCTGTCTCTCTGTCTCTCTCTCTGTCTCGCTCTCTCTCTCGCGCTCGTTCTCTCTCTCTCTCTCTCTCTCTCTCTCTCTCTCTGTCTCTCTCTCGTTCTCTCTCTCTCTCTCTGTCTCTCTCTCTCTCTCTCTCTCTCTCTCTTTTTCTCTCTCTGTCTCTCTCTCTCTGTCTCTCTCTCTCTCTCTCTCTCTCTGTCTCTCTCTCGCTCTTGCTCTCGCTCTCGCTCTCGTTCTCTCTCTCTCTGTCTCTCTCTCTCTGTCTCTCTCTCTCTGTCTCGCTCTCTCTCCTCTTACCCTTTAATATTCAGACTAGTGACTGCTGACTGCAGGCAAACCAGGTATGATCAGCCATCACACACCTAAACCACACAGTACTATACTATTTCCTGACACCACCTGTTCTCCCTCTTCCTCGTCTTCTATACTCCAGGTTCATGACCTGTGTGATAACTTCTGCAATCGCTACATCACCTGCCTGAAGGGCAAGATGCCCACAGACCTCATTCTGGATGACAAGGAGGGCGGGCCCAAGTCCGACGTGGAGGATTTCACTGGCTCCTGCACTAGTCTGTCAGAACAGGTAGGTGACGATTGGCTAGCAGATTTCACACTATATCTCTCTCTCAATATGTTTCTGAAAAGACACTGATGAAGCCCTGTCGGGCAAAACACTTGTCCCTAAAGAGGGAATAAATGTTGCTTTATTTGACTACAAGTACTGAGTGCGGACCGTCTTTATTCTCCTGTTCATCTCAATATGTTTCTCTCTCTTTCCTTCCTGCACTCTCTGTAGAATCAGTCGTGGTTGCGGGATCCAGATGACTGTGCATCCACTCCGCTAGGGACCCCTGGCATGTCGTGTGGCCTGCCTTCACACAGCACAGACAACTGCAGCGATACGGGTACCTCTAACACACTAACTCATACACACGCCTGCATAAACACACACTTGTCTTTTCAAACACTCATGCTAACAACATGATCGACATACGCAAATAAACCTGACATCAGTTGGACATGTTAACGCACGCACGCACGTAATGCCATATCTATATTGTCCTCTGGCAGGGGATGGTTTGGATGGGGGCGTGGCCTCCCCCAGTACGGGAGAGGAGGACGATACGGACCGAGACAGAAGGAACAACAAGAAGAGGGGCATTTTTCCCAAACTGGCAACCAACATCATGAGGGCATGGCTCTTCCAGCATTTATCGGTGAGAAAAGAGAGACAGTAGAAAGAATAGTGAGAGAAGAATGACAGATAGAAGCAGAGAAAAGCAGAGGGGAGCCGAGAGGAGAGGAACGAGGGAGAGGAGGAAGGGGATATCGTTCACATAATGCAAATAAATTAGTGGAAAATGGAATGAAATGACAGAGATAATGTGTGAATAAGAGGTTCAATATTGAATAGTTCTGAACAGAGAGAGAACAATTTATGGTGAATTGAAGTCATTCTGATAATTAGCAGTTATATTGGAAAAACTCTGAAATCATTCTCATTAATTATGACTGTGTGTGTGAGAGAGAGAGAGAGAGAGAGAGAGAGAGAGAGAGAGAGAGAGAGAGAGAGAGAGAGAGAGAGAGAGAGAGAGAGAGAGAGAGAGAGATTAATTCAGATGTAATGTCAGTCATTAGTATTCATCTAACGGTTGTAGAACTCCCTTATTTACATGCTTTGGGTTTTTAATTCTACATGGATACTTGTGGAGCCATTTGTGTGTGGTGTATGTGTGAGCCAAAATGATACATTTGATGATTTTATGCAGTAATAATCTATGCCAAAAGCAAAGGCTAGACATGCTCTTGCTGAATCTCAACCAGTTTGGCAAATACATAATGCCCTTGTTCTGAATGTCCCTTCCCAGCACCCATACCCCTCAGAGGAGCAGAAGAAGCAGCTGGCACAGGACACAGGCCTGACCATCCTGCAGGTCAACAACTGGTCAGTACCCCCCTGATCAATAACCAATGATCAGCTGTGTTTTACTACTGTACTGTGTCCCTCGTCGACCTGGACCTTAGCATGACCTCCTCTGACCCCATCAATACTGATCAATCCATTATCACCCAGAGATCCATACTCTCTCTGTCCTAATGTGGATTGACTGTGAACCATGAAGGGGTTAAGTGGTTGTAAAAGTGAAAGGTTAATATTCTGACTCTGCTTCCATTCAATTCTCCTCCTCTTTGTGTTCTCCGCTCCTATTCTCCCTCTTTTTCATATCCCCTCCTCCTCTCCAGGTTTATCAATGCAAGACGGAGAATAGTACAGCCCATGATTGACCAGTCAAATCGCTCAGGTAATAATTACCACTGTATTCCCTCCTCTAATGTATTGTTACTGATGTATCTATACATTCTTAGGTTGTATTGATGCTATAGGTGTGTATTTTGAATGCATATGTGTGTAGCTGATCGATATGCACAGTCAGGTTAGGTGAATGATGTGCGTGTGTGTTTGGTTGACCAGGTCAAGGTGGTCCTTACAGCCCAGAGGGAGCAGCACTGGGGGGCTACGGACTGGACGGCCAAGCCCACCTGGGTCTCAGGGCAGCAGGTAAGAGACAGAGATAAGGACGACTGGGTCATGTTCATTAGGCAACTAAGAGAAGAAAACGGACTGAAGCAGGGAGGCAGTACCAGAACTCCAATAAGAAATGCTCTTTTCCATTGTCCCATTTGAAAAGGTTTTGCTATGGTGTGCCAGACTGAACGTGACCCTAGTGCATGTGGTATGTTGTTGTACAGTACCTCCTAATATAAATTCCTCTCTCTCGCGCTCTGTCTCGATCTCTCACTCTCTCCCTCTCCACAGGTCTTCAGGGGATGCCGTCTCTTCCCGGAGAGTACCCCGGGGCCCTGCTGTCCCAGTCTGGCTACCCCCACGCCGGCCCGTCCCTGCACTCCTACCCCGGCCCCCACCCCGCCATGCTGCTGCACCCGCCGCCCCACCCCCACCCCGCCGATCCCCTCATAGGCCAGGGCCTGGACATACACGCCCACTAACTGAGAAGGAAGGGTGTGAAGGAGAGGGGAGAGAGGGGCCATCCTGGGGGAGATGGGGGCTCACACACACGCCACACGCTAACTACGACAGCATGGCGCAAGTCCAAATGTTTACATTCCCGCCGTAAGACACTGACTTCCACAGTCACTCAACCCACTCAACCCACTGTCTGCAACATGCATACACTTCCCTTAACATACCACCGCTGGCCCCTCTTATACCATCAATAACATACTTACATTCCCTCTCAGACGTAGACAAAGACACACACCACACTGAGCCCCTGAGTGTGAGCCAAACCCACTTCAGGGTGGAAGAGGCGAGCGTCCTCAGCCCCTCTACATACTTTATGGTGACAGTGAGCTGTCTGACTCCCAGGATAGCGCCCCCTCTAGGAGCATAGAGGAACACCCCGCACGGACCACTGACCAGCCAACTTGCCTCTCTCTCCCACCTGGCCTACTGGCCAACCAAACGGAAAGACAGAAGGACACAGGTCAGACACACAGCTCCCGATCTGCCTGGGTCACCTTAACCTCCATAACTCTTATGACCTCACACAGCCCAGGCTTGAAGTGTTGTGATTGGACAGAACGCCAGTGATACACTCTAACCTCTCTCCTCCACGCCCCAGGCCACACCCAGTCTTCCCACACCGACAACTGTCACACACACACCGTATTTCATTTGACTTTTTTTTTTAGATCTATTTTTGTATTTATATGTGTCAGAGAGGTGGGACCTGACAAAAGTCCCGTGAACAGTGATCTTCCAGGGCATCACTCTGCATGACTCTTGTACACTATGAATGAGCTCAATTTGTCTCTCTCAATTTGTTCAAGGACGTACCTTGGTTTGTTTAAATACATTGGAATGAGTTGATCACTTACCTCCTTAAGATCCTGTCAGACGTGAATAGTAGGGTTTACTGTGGGATCCACATCATAAGCCAAACAGTGAACACACACGCACACACGCACACGCGCGCACACACACGCACACACGATCCTGTCATACCATTTCATGGTCCATGTTGTCTGCCGTTGTGTTTGAGGAGGACAGCCAAGGACACGCTGCATCTTCCTCAGTCCCTTATGGGTCTCTGATAAAATAATTTATTTCCAAATGTTGGTGACAATAATTGATGATAACGATGTTACAGTTATGATTTTTGCTTATAGTATTAAAACCTTTCTTTTGTAAAAGTGTGTGAATTACTTTTTCTTTGAGTTTGCCCTCCAATTATGTGCTGTCAGGTGTGAAAAGTCAACACGGTAATGAAATACACAAATCAGTATTAGGTCATCTTGAAAACGTTCATATTTTCTTCCTGGTACAATCACATGTCGTTACTGTATGCTAATTATCTCATTTTCAATTGATGTATGCTGCAGTTTTGTACCCCCTTCTTTTCTTATTTTTCTCTACTAGCCTAGCATCTTCCCTGACCTCTCTCCCTTAGTTTAGCTCTTTGTTAATGTTTTACTCCTCATTTTCACTCTGTCTTTCCACATTCCTTCCTTATTCACTTTATACCTCCTCCCATCTGCAGGGCCATGTGCAACAAGGTTCAAATCCAAGCCAAAGTGATTACTCATTAAATGTCAAACACAATTCAAACGCATTTGGCCTGGCCTAAACCCTCCTCCTCCACCCGGCCATCCATTCAATCCCCACCTCACCCCTGTCCTGTGATAGATGCAGCCTGCAGCAGGGGTCAGAGTTCATACAAGGGTCAACAGGAAATGGCCTGGCTTTATGACCCTCGGGGCTGACTCCAAGTCCCACCACATATTTTCCTGTCCACACACTCATTCGCCTTGTCCATCTTGTCACTCTCTCTTTTTTTGTGTGTAACCCATGCCATGCTAGTCGTGTCCCAGCTATAAATTTAGTCTTCAATCCGTGGACACACACAGTTGGTTCATAATTTGTTGCACTGCAGGTCCATTGTTTACACCCAGCTTCCTGAACATGTGTATGAGTTCATTTATGAACGTGTTCCTCTTGCTTATTATCTTGACTATGTAAAGTGACTTTGGAGCTGGAAAAGCACTTACAATTATTATTTAAACACCATAGTCCCATAGAGAACATAAGTGACTGTATGATCGTCTGAAGGAGATCTCAGAGCCAACAGCAAACATACAGACAGCAGGAGTGAGATGCTATTCATACTGTTTTCACTTTATGATTGCTTTTGATAGCTAGAGTCCGTAGCCTCACACAAACACAAAATCCATTAGCTAGTGGAAATTGCATTGCATAAATGTGCCAATACTGGGAAAGGCAAGGGAGAGAGCATAGTGTGCACAGCCACAGAGCTCAGTGAGGGAAACGTATAGCGTGAAGTCATTATGGCAACTAAGTCTATCTTAACAATGAAATAACCCAAAACTGGAGGAACTGGAAGGCTAGAGCAGGAGAAAATATTATAAACACACATTTTTGGGGAAATACAGATTTAAAAAATATATTTATATTGTAAATATAACAGTAACCTAACCTTAATGTAAACCAGATGTATTCAATATTTGTGAGAACATTGTACTTGTATAATGAATCCCAGCAGGATTTTGGCAGACATGTGTTGCAGATTATTTGAGTTACAGAAATACAATGGCTAAACAATATTGCTTCCTATTTTTTAAGTCTTCATATGAGCAACTCTGTTTGAGGATTGTGTTTTGAGAATAAAAATATGCATACTGTATGTGCATCAATGCTATAGCTAATAGGTCTGAATGAACGAAAAGAGGAAAAATCTCCATTTTGTTTAGATGTCTGTGTGTGTGGTTTGTTTTTAAGCGGAATGCGGAATGCTGAATGTGTGTGCGCGCGCAAGTGTGTTTGTGTGTGTGTGTGTGCGGAGGAGGGCCTCTGGTGGTCATTAATCATTCAATTACACACCTGTCAGAGTTCAGACAAGGGGGAGAGAGCTGCACACGGGGGGGGGGGGGGGAGAAAGAGGGAGAGAAAGCGAGAGGAAAAGTGTCCGAAGACAAAGCCTCAACAGGGGGAAGCGGTTTGTGACAACGAGTGAAAGAGCAGAATGGGACAAAAGGGACAAACAAAATAAGAGTGGAGGCCAGAGAGACAGTGACAGACAGATGAGCTCAGTGACGTGCTGTCCCATATGGAACGACCATCGTCAGAGCAGACAGGTCAGGATCCAACGACGACGCCCCGCTCGCTTTCACAAGCCTTCATTAAAAATCGCGCAGGACGATGTAGAATGGAACCATTTTATCTGTCAGCCAGAGAGGGGAAAACAAGAGTTGGTAGCTCCGACTGTCGTTTACCACCGAGTTCAAATACTGTTTCCAGCCTGGGAACAGCCCGGATGTGTAGCAGCCTGATGATGCATAAACTGGAGTAATGTCGTGAATAATTGATTGAGAAGTGTTTGGTCCTGATTCACAAATGTCTCTCATCTATTTATCACTATTAGGAGAGGCTGCCAGGCCCATTAGAACAGCTGCTCGTTAGATGTCTGTCAATCAAGGGGGAGGGGAGACACACCAGGCACACTGATACTGGTATACATTTAGTGTGAGGAACAAGTGTTTGTGATATACTGTTTAGTGTGAATATTCATGTTTTTCCAGAATGTGTGTGTGACTGTCTATTGTTCTGGTGTTGCCTTGTGCTTGGATGTGCATGTACTTTGTGTGTGTGAGTATGTGTGCGTGTGCCAGTGGGTATCTTTGTGTGACCATCTTTTTTATTTCTCTCTCTTCTCTCTTCTCTCTCTTTCACTCTCTCTCTCTCTTCCTTCCTCTCTCTCTCACTCTGCATCAGGACGGCTATGTTTAGCTGCAGCTAGCTAGCGAAGTCCTAATTTTAAAAGCCTCAGGCGTCTGCCATCTGTGTGCTCGTCACCGCCATATATCAAATGCACGGCTGGACTGAATGTGTAATATGGTCCCATGTATGCATAATATATCACGTGATCATGTAGGTAGGTGTGTGTAGTAGGTAAAGTCTCAGCCAATGTTCCTCCATCAGTCTCTCTCTCATCAGGTTTGACTGGGCTGATGAAGGGCCCAGATGTTTCTTAGACCTGGGTGAAAGACTGAAAAGCAGGCAGAATGCCAGATGTCTCATTAGGCAAATTTGATTAGGTTTCTCATTTAAAATTCTGAATGAGGCAGTTCCATATGTATGAATGTATGGGAGGGCACGTGTGTGTGTGCATTCATTTGCATACAAGGCATTCTGTATAAGTAATTGCATGTGCATGTATATATTACAGTATGCCCGTGTGTGTGTGTGCGTGCGCGTGCGTGTGTGTGTGTGTGTGTGTGCATTCATTTGCATACGAGGCATTCTGTATAAGTAATTGCATGTGCATGTATATATTACAGTATGTGTGTGTGTGTGTGTGCGTGTGCGTGCGTGTGTGTGCGTGTGTGTTATCTGTGTCTATGTGGTAGAGGTACCATGTGTCTGTGTATGGTAATACATGGGCTTGTATAAGGACCTGTCTGCTCCACTGTTCACTCTTTAGCATCAAAGTATTCTAATGTGCAGATGTCTAGAAGGCTGTTTTTACTGTATGCAAACATCATTTCACATTCCACCATCCTAACGCATGACAAATAATGTTGATTAAAATAATGACAGAATGAAGTTAAAAACAGAGTACATATTACACACAACATAATACAATCGGATCAACAGTTATTTCTTGATAGCTGTTAATTCCGGCATCCCAACACATTTCTCTCCCTTTCTCAAACTCCTTACGCACTAACGAGCTCCACTGTTATGCTTGACTATTGCAACCCAGAGGAAACAGACAAAAGTGGTGTGGTACTGCAACCTAGTGGTCAGCATGGAAAACACATCAACAGTGTTCTAACCATGGAGCCAGCCTGCTGAAAACCTCCATGCCTTGCCCCAATTTTACATTTTAATTTTAATTGAACCTTTATTTAAATAGGCAAGTCAGTTAAGAACAAATTCTTATTTACAATGACGGCCTATCAAAAGGCCTCCTGCGGGGACAGGGGCCTGGGATTAAAAATAATACAAATAAATACAATATAAATATTGGACAAAATACACATAACAAGTGAGACAACACAACACTACATAAAGAGAGACCTAAGACAACATAGCATGGCAGCAACACATGACAACACAACATGGAAGCAACACAACATGGTAGCAACACAACATGGTAGCAGCACAAAACATGGTACAAACATTATTGGGCACAGAAAACAGCACAAAGGGCAAGAAGGTTGAGACAACAATACATCACGCAAAGCAGCCACAACTGTCAGTAAGAGTGTCCATGATGGAGTCTTTGAATGACGAGATTGACATAAAACTGTCCAGTTTGAGTGTTTGTTGCAGCTCGTGCCAGTCGCTAGCTGCAGCGAACTGAAAAGACGAGCGACCCAGGGATGTGTGTGCTTTGGGGACCTTTAACAGAATGTGACTGGCAGAACGGGTGTTGTATGTGGAGGATGAGGGCTGCAGTAGATATCTCAGATAGGGGGGAGTTAGGCCTAAGAGGGTTTTATAAATAAGCATCAACCAGTGGGTCTTGCGACGGGCATACAGAGATGACCAGTTTACAGAGGATTATAGAGTGCAGTGATGATATAAGGAGCATTGGTGGCAAATCTAATGGCCGAATGGTAAAGAACATCTAGCTGCTCGAGAGCACCCTCACCTGCCTATCTATAAATTACATCTCCGTAATCTAGCATGGGTAGGATGGTCATCTGAATCAGGGTTAGTTTGGCAGCTGGGGTGAAAGAGGACCGATTACGATAGAGGAAACCAAGTCTAGATTTAACTTTAGCCTGCAGCTTTGATATGTGCTGAGAGAAGGACAGTGTACCATCTAGCCATACTCCCAAGTACTTGTATGAGGTGACTACCTCAAGCTCTAAACCCTCAGAGGTAGTAAGTACACCGTTGGGGAGAGGGGCATTCTTCTTACCAAACCACATGACCTTTGTTTTGGAGGTGTTCAGAACAAGGTTAAGGGTAGAGAAAGCTTGTTGGACACTAAGAAAGCTTTGTTGTAGAGCATTTAACACAAAATCCGGGGAAGGGCCAGCTGAGTATAAGACTGTATCATCTGCATATAAATGGATGAGAGAGCTTCCTACTGCCTGAGCAATGTTATTGATGTAAATTGATAAGAGTGTGTGACCTAGGATAGAGACTTGGGGTACTCCCTTGGTGACAGGCAGTGGCTGAGACAGCAGATTTTCTGACTTTATACACTGCACTCTTTGTGAGAGGTAGTTAGCAAACCAGGCCAAAGACCCCTCAGAGACACCAATACTCCTTAGCCGGCCCACAAGAATGGAATGGTCTACCGTCTCAAAAGCTTTGGCCAAGTCAATAAAAATAGCAGCACAATATTGCTTAGAATCAAGGGCAATGGTGACATCATTGAGGACCTTTAAGGTTGCATTGACACATCCATAACCTGAGCGGATCCAGATTGCACACCTGAGAGAATACTATGGACGTCAAGAAAGCCAGTCAGTTGACTATTGACAAGTTTTTCCGACACTTTTGATAAACAGGGCAAAATAGAAGTAGGCCTATAACAGCTAGGATCAGCTTGATCTCCCCCTTAAATAAAGGATGAACCGTGGCTGCCTTCCAAGCAATGGGAACCTCCCCAGAAAGGAGAGACAGGTTAAAAAGGCCAGGGATAGGCTTGGTGATGATATGGGCAGCAACCTTAAAGAAGAAAGGGTCTAAACCATCTGACCCAGATGTCTTTTGGGGTCAAGTTTCAGGAGCTCCTTTAGCACCTCAGACTCAGTGACTGCCTGCAAGGAGAAACTATGTGGCGAGGCAGGGGAAAAAGAGGGAGAAGAGGAGCATCAGGGATAGTCGCATTAGAAGGGGTGAGAGATGAGGAAATGTTGGACGGGCAAGGAGGCATGGCTGAGTCAAATAGGAATCCTGACTTAATTAAGTGGTGATTTAAGAGCTCAGCCATGTGCTTCTTGTCAGTAACAACCACATCATCAACATTAAGGGACATGGGCAGCTGTGGAGGAGAATGATCTATTCTCCAGGTCTTTAACAGTTTCCCAGAACTTATTGGGGTTAGACCCACAGAGAGAGAACTGCTCCTTAAAGTAACTAACTTTGGCCTTCCGGATAGCCCAAGTGCACTTATTAGTAATTTGCCTGAACGACAGCCAGTCAGGGTGAGTATGCGTGTGCCAAATGCCAATTCTTGAGGTGGAGTAACTCTGCCAGATCACGGTCGAACCAGGGGCTGAACCTGTTTTTAATTCCCATTTTCTTTATGGGGGCGTGTTTGTTAACAATACCACTGAAAATATCAAAAAAGAAGGTCCAAGCATCTTCGACAGAGCTGATTCTATACCATTTTACAGAGGCCAGTTCATGAAGGAAGGCTTGCTCATTAAAGATTTTTAGCAAGCATCTATGACAAATCAGGACAGGTCGTTTCACTGAGCAGCCATTACGAACACAGGCTGTAAAACAGTGATGACTAAGGTCATTACTGAAACACCAGGCTGACACCTATCAGGATTATTTGTGAAGATAACATTGAGGAGAGTAGCCTTATCTGGGTGTTTAAAGTTTAATGCTTAAAACCAGCAAATCAAATCGTTTGGGGACAGACTTGGTGGAGACCACCAAGCACTGAAGGTGATTCTTGGTAAAGATTGCCACTCCCCCACCTTTGGAAGATCTGTCTTGCTGAAAAAGCTTATAACCAGAAAGGTTAGTATTCAGTATTCAGTATTCAAAACACTCTTCCTTAACCCCGTCTCAGTAATGACCAACATCTGGATTGGAGCTGTGAACCCACACTTTCAATTGATCCATTTTAGCTAATAAGCTTCTAGAGTTAACCTGCAGAAAACCCAGGCTTTAATGAGAGCAGAAATCAGTGAAGCAGATATCAGAGCACAAGTCAGAATTGGGGCCTGAAACAATAGATAGGCCAGGGTGTACATGCACATTTCCAGATATCATCAGTAATACAATCAAGACACGGCAGAGGATAGGGAGAGCTCTGCAGTGTTGATTTATGACATCTGAATGTGCATCAGATGGCAATAAGATCATATTGCACAGCAATTTCATCAGGTAACATGAATACAAAGCTGGCGAGAGGTGGCTAGAATAGGATGGGAGGCCAAAAGTCTGTGTAACCAATAGAGAGTCAGAGTCCCGAGTGTGGGAACAAACATAGTCTGTCCCACGGTTGGGTAAAGAAAGTTTGTAGTCAACAAAGTATGCAGAGGAGTCATGAGTCAAATAGCAAAATAGCAAAATGCACAAGAAAATAATAAAATATATAACGACTTGGGTTTAGCCATTGTAAGTTCAGAGTCACTCGCCCCAACAGTGCCTGTGTGCTGGAGGTGAGTGAAAGCTCAGGAGAGAGGGGGGAGTGTGGTGGGGATACCTGTAACAGACAGAGGGAGTTAGGCCAGGGCAGACAGAGGGAGTTAGGCCAGGGCAGACGGTGAACAGATTGCCAGGTGGAATCCAAGCAGCAGTGCAGCAGGCAACAGGAATAGGTGTCACAACCACTTGGGAGAAGCTTTTATTTCTGGAGGCAGATCTCTTGTAGAAAATCCCAGTGACTGGTCTCTGAACAGCAGGAGGTGGCTTCAGAGGATGCTTCAAAGACTCCTGCAACTTGTTGGGCCCAAAGGCCTCGACACCTTTGCCTTCACACCTTAGTGCTAATTGAATTTGTATCTGGTCTGTCCTAGCAAGCCTGGGAGCCTTAACTCAGCTATCCGTACCCATAAAATAAAATATATCACTGTAATGTACTTTATTTTTATTTTTCTTCTTGGCTTTCAAAATAGCATCAGACCAAACACTACTCACTCAGTTCCAGGTTGGATGGTGTCCTCAGGTCTCTGCTGTTTGTTTGCTAGAGCACCCTCTGTATAGCTTGGAAACAGGAAACCTTGCTAGCAGTAACCTATCCGGTTAATTTTGGCCAAAATTAGGTTGCAGGTTTGGAGTTTTGATCTGGAGCGAAGGCCATGCTGTGGAGGGTAGCATCTGTGGAGTGCCTCATGGACGCTGCGGAGACTAACCTGAGTCTTGTCTCCCCTTCTGAGGTGAGGCCTGGAGTTGTACAGCTGGGGGTCCTTGGCCCTCCGCTCTGCTGCCCTCCTCCTCCCTCACCGCTACCACAACCTCTGAGATTGTGTGCAGTGCCTTTGCCAGAACACTAGAGGGCGCCGGTGGGTCATCAGTTACACTTCCTGTGCCAGTTTCCGGCTCTGCATCACTGGAGTATTCCTTGCCTTTCTCGCCGTGCCCAGGTCTCCGGAGGGTCCTCCTATTCGTGCTGCGTCGTGATTGGTTGCAGTGCAGGGTGCGCCTGCGTTGCCATTTGCTCAGGGATTGTTGGGCCTCGGTGCTGAGCTGGCGTGTGGCGAGACGAGGGCGGAAGCTGCTGATGTAGAAGAGAGAGGCGTACAGGGACGTCAAGTAGTAACCTCCTGCAAAATAGAGAGACAGACACGGAGGTAGAGAGAGAGAGAAACAGTGATCGAAAGAGGGTTACTACTGTATAAGGTGGGTCCGTGTACACATACAGTATCAGTCAAAAGTTTGGACACACCTAGTCATTCAAGGGCTTTTCTTAATTTTTTTACTATTTTCTACATTATAGAATAATAGTGAAGACATCAAAACTATGAAATAACACATATGGAATCATTTAGTAACCAAAAAAGTGATCAAATCTCATAATTGAGATTCTTCAAAGTAGACACCCTTTGCTTTGATGACAGCTTTGCACACTCTTGGCATTCTCTCAACCAGTTTCATGAGGTAGTCACCTGGAATGCATTTCAATTAACAGTTGTACCTTGTTAAAAGTTCATTTGTGGAATGTATTACCTTCTTAATGAGCTTGAGCCAATCAGTTGTGTTGTAGGGGTTGTAAGGTAGGGGTGGTATACAGAAGACGGCCCTATTTGGTAAAAGACCATGACCATATTATGGCAAGAACAGCTCAAGTAAGCAAAGAGAAATGACAGTCCATCATTACTTTAAAACATGAAGGTCAGTCAATCCGGAAAATGTCAAGAAGTTTCAAAGTTTCTTCAAGTGCAGTCGCAAAAACCATCAAGCGCTATGATGAAACTGGCTCTCATGAGGACCGCTACAGGAAAGGAAGACCCAGAGTCCCTCTGCTGCAGAGGACAAGTTCATTATAGTTACCAGCCTCAGAAATTGCAGCCCAATTAAATGCTTCACAGAGTTCAAGTAACAGACACAACTCAACATCAACTGCTCAGAAGAGACTGCGTGAAACAGGCCGTCATGGTTGAATTGCTGCAAAGGAACCACTACTAAAGGACAACAATAAGAAGAAGAGACTGGCTTGGGCCAAGAAACACGAGCAATGGACATTAGACCGGTGGAAATCTGTCCTTATGTCTGATGAGTCCAAATGTGAAATTTTTGGTTCTAAACGCTGTGTCTTTGTGAGATGCAGAGTAGGTGAACAGATGATCTCTGCATGTGTGGGTTCCACCGTGAAGCATGAAGGAGGAGGTGTGATGGTGCATTGCTGGTGACACTGTCTGTGATTTATTTAGAATTCAAGGCACACTTAACCAGCATGGCTACCACGGCATTCTGCAGCGTTAAGCCATCCCATCTGGTTTGTGCTTAGTGGGACCAACATTTGTTTTTCAACAGGACAATTGTCCAACACACCTCCAGGCTGTGTAAGGGCTGTTTGACCAAGAAGGAGAGTGATAGAGTGCTGCATCAGATGACCTGGCCTCCGCAATCACCCGACCTCAACCCAGTTGAGATGGTTTTGGGTGAGTTGGACTGCAGACGGAAGGAAAAGCTGCCAACAAGTTCTCAGCATATGTGGGAACTCCTTCAAGACTGTTGGAAAAGCATTCCAGGTGAAGCTGGTTGAGAGAATGTCAAGTGTGTGCCAAGCTGTCACCAAGGCAAAGGGTAGCTACTTTGAAGAATATAAAATCTAAAATATATTTTGATTTGTTTAACACTTTTTTGGTTACTACATGATTCCATGTGTTATTTATTCCATAGTTTTGATGTCTTCACTATTATTCTACAATGTAGAAAATAGTACAAATAAAGAAAAACCCTTGAATGAGTAGGTGTGTCCAAACTTTTCACAGGTGCTGTACATGTTTCTGTGGGTCTGCGTGATACGTTTGTATAATTTGTACCCTCTCCCTGCAGCTGTGTGGGGTCCAATAGCTCCATCATGTAGTCAGTGTCCAGCTGCAGAGTGACCACATCACCACGCAGAAGCACCCAGGTCAGACAGGGCAAGAAGTCATCAGCCCCATACACCACACCTGAGACAGATGTGAGGAGGGAGTCAAAGGTCAAAGAACTCCAAACATTATCCTTAATAGAGTGTATGGTGAATTTCACCATACCTAAAGAAAGAGAGAGGCATACACTAACCCTAACCAACCCCATTTACTCCACATACCGAGGCTGAGGAGGTGTACCCTGCACCACCCACCTGGGTTGGCATTGGCCGTCATGCTGTGGTAGATGGTCTTGCAGACCTTGAGCAGGATATGGACCTTCCTGCTGGGGGAGTAGGACTGGTGCATGGCTGACCACCTCTGCTGGATCTTCTCCAGGGTGACAGGGTCAGGGACCCCCGCCCCAGGCGTCCCTTCCAGCTCCTCCACCCCCCGGCCCTCCAGGAGCCGCTGGTTCTCCCTCAGCTTCCGCAGGCTACCGTCGTGGTCCCGACAGCTCTGGAGGCAGGTGTACAGGTGGGCGTTCACAGGCTTTAGGGCCACCTTGTGTAGGGAGCGCTCCAGTATGGCATCTAATGTAGATAGAGGACAGAGAGAAGGAGAAAATTGATGATAAGGAGAGACTGAGGTGTTAGAAACCAATTCTGGAATATTATGTAGTTGAGTATTCGTCCGTCTTGGCTTTGTGGTGGATAGTGAACTAAAGCAGTTTTTTGTATAATAGTAGCGATATACTGTTTTCTAACACTCACCCAGCTCCCAGTCTGTTGTGTCGGCCATACTGTCTATGAGGATGTGTATCTCAGGACAGTCCAGCAGTGTCTCTCTCAGGGCAGTGAGAGCCGTACGCACCTCCTGAAGCAGGTCCGCACCTGTCATGTCAGGGATAAACCCCGCCCCCAGGGTCATCTCAACGAATCCCATCACTGCCTCGGCAAACACTCCGTCCCTCCGCTTGCTGAGCTCCTGCACCCGCTTGGTCAGCCTCTTCTGTGAACGCCCCAGCCCACCAATGGCGAGGCCCACAACCGAGAGGCGGTGCATCACCTTGTCGGCCAACCGATGCGAGGGGTGGGGGGAGTGGGAGGGACTGGTGACCGACTCCGGCTCCTCCTCGACGCTGTTGATTGACAGCGAGTCTAGCTCCGGGGAGGGTGGGTGGAGGAGGGAGAGGGATGGTGGTTGGGAAAGCCATACATTTTCCTCAATCCAGGACACCGTCTGAGGCGACTGAGGGGCAGAGCTGAACAGGGGCTTGGGGTCTGAGGGGGGCCTGGTAGTGCGGTCCTGGCTCCCTGTTCTGTGGAGTGACTCAATGGAAGCATCCCTACTGGGGCTCCTCAAAACCACCCCCTCTTTAGGGGTGGGGGGAGACGGGGCAGCCTGGACTACAGGAGACCCTATAGACAAGATTAAACATACAGTGCATTCGGAAAGTATTCAGACCCCTTAATTTTTCAAAATTTTGTTAAGTTAGCCTTATTCTAAAATGGATCAAATATATTTTTTCCCCTCAATCTACACACAATACCCCATAATGAAAAAGCGAAATAAATTTTTGCAAATATATATGAATATACAAAATATATATTTACATAAGTATTCACACCCTTTGCTATGATATTTGAAATTGAGCTCAAGTGCATCCTGTTTCCATTGATCATCCTTGAGATGTTTCTACAACTTGATTGGAGTCTACCTGTGGTAAATTCATTTGATTGGACATGATTTGGAAAGGCACACACATGTCCATATAAGGTCCCACAGTTGACAGTGCATGTTAGAGCAAAGGACTTGTTCGTAGAGCTCCGAGACAGGATTGCGTCAAGGCACAGATCTGGGGAAGGGTATCCCAAAAATGTTTGCAGCACTGAAGGTCCCCAAGAACGCAATGGCCTCCATCATACTTAAATTGAAGAAGTTTGGGACCACCAAGACTCTTCCTAGAGCTGGCCGCCCGGCCAAACTGAGCATTTGGGGGAGAAGGGCCTTGGTCAGGGAGGTGACCAACAACCCGATGGTCACTCTGACAGAGCTCCAGAGTTCCTCTGTGGAGATAGGAGAACCTTCCAGAAAGACAACCATCTCTGCAGCACTCCTCCAATTAGGCCTTTATGGTAGAGTGGCCAGACGGAAGCCATTCCTCAGTAAAAGGCACATGACAGCCTGCTTGGAGTTTGCTAAAAGACACCTAAAGGACTCTCAGACCATGAGAAACAAGATTCTCTGGTCTGATGAAACCAAGATGGAACTCTTTGGCCTGAATGCCAACTGTCACTGTAGGGCACCATCCCTTCAGTGAAGCATGTTGGTGGCAGCATCATGCTGTGGGGATATTTGTCAGTGGTAGAGACTGGGAGACTAGTCAGGATTGAAGCAAAGATGAACAGAGCAAAGTACAGAGAGATCCTTGATGAAAACTGGCTCCAGAGCGCTCAGGTCCTCAGACTGGGGCGAAGGTTCACTTTCTAACAGGACAACGACCCTATGCACACAGCCAAGACAATGCAGGAGTGGCTTTGGGACAAGTCTCTGAATGTCCTTGAGTGGCCCAGCCAGAGCCGGACTTAAACGCGATCGAACATCTCTGGAGAGACCTGAAAATTGCTGTGCAGTGACATTCCCCATCCAACCTGACAGAGCTTGAGAGGATCTGCAGAGAAGAATGGGAGAAACTCCCCAAATACAGGTGTGCCAAGCTTGTAGCGTCATACCCAAGAAGACTCGGCTGTAATCACTGCCAAAGGTGCTTCAACAAAGTACTGAGTAAAGGGTCTGAATACTTATGTAAATGTGATATCAGTTTTATTTCTTTAAAAAATAAAATAATGTTTTTGCTTTGTCATTATGGGGGATTGTGTGTAGATTGATGAGGGAATTAAAAACAATTGAATACATTTTAGAACAAGGCTGTAAAGTAACAAAATGTGGAAAAAGTCAAAGGGTCTGAATACTTTCCGAATGCGCTGTATCAGTTAGTCGTTGGTTGATTTTGGTTTTGGAATAATGGCTAGTGAGCTCTAAGATGTCTCATTAGCTACAGGAAGATTAATGAGGTGACATTTTCCCACAGACAGGATGGACATGGATAATAAATCACCTTTAAGGTCCAATGCAGTCGTTTAAAATAGATATATTATTTTTTTATATCAAATCATTTCAGCTCTAACACTAAAAGGGCATCATCATCATTCTCACAATTTCACAGGATTATTCCAACCTCGTAGTGAGGAAATAATGATAAAACTGAAGAAATCATGTTTTTGACCACACTGGGCCTTTAACAGCAAAAGGACTTTACCTGGATTATTAGGACTAGAGTTGCAGGGCTCCTGCTCCAATGAGATAGCTCTCTTAGTAAGAAGATCCGCCCCTGGCCAAGGTCTGCTACTCAGTCGTCTCTCACGCTTATAATTGGATGGCCGATTAACTCGCTGTGGGCTGGTTGGTTGATGCGTCAGCCAGTCATCGCCATGCTCATGGAGATACAGTGGGTTGATGATGGACAGAGCACCATTGGCTGCTGTCAGCTATTGAACAGAAGACACACTTGAGAGGGAGCTTGACTGTGTATTTAAAAGACATGAGGATCTTCCCGAAAATGTTAAATTATCATTGGAGAATGATTTGAACTTGATACAATATAATGGTTACAGTATTAAAGGTTGTTTTTATCTCAATATCAAATTATTTCTGGGTAAGAAATAAATACCTTACTGTAGTGGTCAAAAATAAACAAAAATAGCTTTATAGCAAAATAATCTTTCTTAATCAATAATTTTACTAGGATTGTCTGGGAGAGGTCTGAGTGCGAGGAGAAGGGCACCAAAGTGGAGGACGGGCCTAATGGGAGAGAGGTTATTGGCAGAGAGGTTTAGAACTCTCTTTGTCATTGGTCTATTACACCTTATACCGCCTGGTGATGTCATCAGGCAAGCCAAAACTCCACCCATGCACCCATTCATCCTGTGTATGCGAGCCAGAAACTATCAGGAAATAACACTAACCACGTTTCCTTCCAAAGTTTTTATGTGAGTAAAGTCATACCGTATAAAGAAATCACAACAGCTGTGATGGAGACAGGAAGTTTCCATCAACTTTTAAAATGCAGAGATCATTTCCTCTTTCGACATTGCACAATTTTTTTGTGTCTGTAAAATTATTTATGCGAGAAATGGCGGTGAAAACACCTTTATGCGCAAACATTGATTTAATAACCATCATATTGAAGTAAACACGCGATGAGGTCCTCCCACTATGACTCTGGCTACAGATAAAATAAGTTATGATGAACTTCACAGGAGATGAGCTTGATGCTCCTTTCCAATAAATATCGAGGGTGACATGGTGACATGATGATCGATGCTTGACTGCCATTTGACAAATAAAAATATCCTCGCTCTTATCCATAATAATCTCATCACGGAGAATAGCACAGTATCTGTGCGCTGTTGGATATTGTGCACGGGCCAAGGCCAAAGTAGGCACATTTGCTATTTAACACTACAGTTTTGTAGGTAGAGTTGAAAATTAGATGGAAGCACATTAAACGTATTCTGTACATGAACACTTATCATGATTTATAGTCACAACAAGTCAGTTTGGTGGAAAATGCACATATGGTCTTTAACGCTGATTCTAGAACATTTACTAATTGGATGGAAACCTAGCTACTGATATAATTTCTTCACACTTCTACAGTGATAGCTTCTTCAGCTGTTGTACAATATGATATCAAAACACAAGAAAAACATACTTTTGACTGCACTGGGCCTTTAAAACCTATATAGATTTGAAAAAGGACATACAGTATTCAAATGTAAGATACAACTCTTCGAATGAAGAGCAATAGGAGCTGTGAAGTCAGTCTGAACTGAGGTACACCTCTACTCAGCTATAATTCTGAGAGGGACATTTGACTGAGATATTGTTACAAAGCAACAGGAACACCCAGAGCAGACTTCTGCTCAACGTGAACCACATGTCAAACCATGGCAACACATCCGCTGGAATGGGTCTCTAACGAGATTCCAACACAGTGAATACACTATATATACAAAAGTATGTGGACACTCCTTCAGATTAGTGGTTTTGGCTATTTCAGCCACAAAAATCGAGCACATAGCCATGCAATCTCCAAAGACAAACATTGGCAGTAGAATGGCCTTACGGAAGAGCTCAGCGACTTTCAACAGCAGGTAGCCTAGTGGTTGGAGCATTGGGCCAGTAACCGAAAGGTTGCTAGATTGAATCCCAGAGCTGACAAGGTAAAAAATCTGTTGTTCTGCCCCTGAACATGGACCCTGAACAAGGACCCTGAACAAGAAAGCACACAGCTTGAAATAATAATTTTTACATGTTTGTTCATGTTTTGAAAATAACTTTTTAGTTATCAGATTTGATTTGTTTTATTAATTCACTGTTATTCACTGTTCCTAGGCCATCATTGCAAATAAGAATTTGTTCTTAACTGGCTTCCCTAATTAAATAAAGGTACAAAAAATACATTTAAAAAAATGTGGTTTTTAGGATGCCACCTTTCCAACAATTCAGTTCGTAAAATTTCTGACCTGCTAGGACTGCCCCGGTCAACTGTAAGGCCCAGTGCAGGAAATGTTATAGTGAAGTGGAAATGTCTAGGAGCAACAACGGCTCAGCTGTGAAGTGGTAGACCACACAAGCTTAACGCTACAGCATACAATGACATTCTAGACGATTCTGTGCTTCCAACTTTGAGGCAACAGTTTGGGGAAGGCCCTTTCCTGTTCAAGCATGACAATGACCCTGTGAACAAAGCGAAGTCCATACCGAACTGGTTTGTCGAGATCGGTGTGGAATAACTTGACTTGCCTGCACAGAGCCCTGACCTCAACCCCATTGAACACCTGTAGGATTCATTGGAATGGCAACTGCAAGCCAGGCCTAATTGCCCAACATCAGTGCCGACCTCACTAATGCTCTTTGTGGCTGAATGGAAGCAAGTCCCCGCAGCAATGTCCAATAACTAGTGGAAAGCTTTCCCAGAAGAATGGAAGCTGTTATAGCAGCAAAGGGTGACCAACTCCATATTAAAGCCCATGATTTTGGAATGAGATGTTCGACGAGCAGGTGTCCACATACTCTTGACCATATAGTGTAGGTCCCAACCTTTATAGACATGTTATGAAGCTATGAATACAGCTGATTACCTGTATGGTGCACATGGCAGTACCAGGAGCCCTCTGAGTCATGTGATCAGGCTGGAGGTCAGAGGTGAGACACAGCCAGGACTCTACACACAAACAGATACACAAAAAGAAAGGGAGGAAAGGAGATCAAACATTAGAATGAGAGAAGATGAGATGGTAGTCGTCAAGAAGAGTAGGAGTAGGTAGTGGGAGGGAGAGTAAGAAGAGGAGCAGATAGAGGACGGAACGTTTGATATGAAGTGACTAGGATGGTTGACAAGGATATAGCTGTGCAGGAGGAGTGAAAGGAAGATGATAAGTGGAAGAGAGCGTGGGCGAGGAAGAGGAGAGATGACGAGGGTGAATTCAGACTTTGACCCAGCTGGGACAGACTGCTGGACTGTAGCTGATCTGTTAGACTGTAGAGCCACAGAGGGATGAACAGACACACTGTAAACATTAGAAAGAGAGAGAGAGATATGGAGTGAGAGAAGCAAAAGAGACAGAGAGAGAGATAGAGAGAGAGAATTGAAAAAATCTATGAAAATAATTTGAGAGTGAGACCTTCCATTACAAAGCCATCACCTACAGAGAAATAAACCTGAAGAAGAGCCCCCTCCCTAAACAAGCTGGTCCTGGGGCTGTGTTCATAAACACAAACAGACCCCACAGAACCCAAGGACAGCAACACAATTAGACCCAACCAAATCATGAGAAAACAAAAAGATTACACATTGGAAAGAATTTACAAAACAAACAAAGCAAACTAGAATGCTATTTGGCCCTAAACAGAGAGTACAAAGTGGCAGAAAACCTGTCCACTGTGACAGACCCAAAATTAAGGAAATCTTTGACTATGTGAGAGAGGTCGCCGAAAGCAGACCTGGCTCTCAAGAAAAGACAGGTTGTGCACACTGCCCACAAAATGAGGTGGAAACTGAGCTGCACTTCCTAACCTCCTGCCAAATGTATGACCATATTAGAGACACACATTTCCCTCAGATTACACAGATCAACAAAGAGTTTGAAAACAATCTAATTTTGATAAAGTCCCATATCTACTGGTTGAAATCCCACAGTGTGACATCACAGCAGCAAGATGTGTGACCTGTTGCCACAAGAAAATGTCAGCCAGCGAAGAACAAACACCATTGTAAATACAACCTACATTTATGTTTATTTATTTTCCCTTTTGTACTGTAACTATTTGCACATCATTACAACAGTATATAGACATAATATTACATTTGAAATGTCTTTATTCTTTTGGAACTTTAGTAAGTGTAATGTTTACTGTTCATTTCAATTGTTTATTTAACTTTTGTCTATTATCTACTTCACTTGCTTTGGCAATGTAAACATATGTTTCCCATGCCAATAAAGTCCTTAAATTGAATTGAATTGAGCGAGAGAGAAAGAAAGAGAAGTTAATGAGATATATCAGATGCTGGGAGGCAGAGTCCCTCAACACCAGGAAGCTCTGTGAAAGGAGAGAGAGAGAGGTGACAAGAAGCCTCATTACACTGTGTTTGGGCGTTAGGAAACAGTGATTGTGCCGAGCAGCTTCACAGAGAAGGACAAGATGGACTTACTCATTGTTTTGTAGACCAGTCATTCAAGGCCTACAGAAGTGAGCAAGCCAGGCTAGCCTCACACCAAAGCTAACTAAGTGGCAGAGAATGTGCAAGCACAAATAACACACACACATTCATATACTCACCACAAACTCACAGCGAAATAAAGTACCAGTCAAAAGTTTGAACACACCTACTCATTGAAGGGTTTTTCTTTATTTTTTTAAACCCATTTTCTACATTGTAGAATAACAGTGAAATAACACATACGGAATCATGTAGCAACCAAAAAAGTGTTAAACAAATCAAAATATGTTTAATATTTTAGATTATTCAAAGTAGTCACCCATTCTCTCAACCAGCTTCATGAGGAATGCATTTCAATTAAGAGGTGTGTATTGTTAAAAGTTCATTTGTGGAAGGTCTTTCCTTCTGAAGCCAATCAGTTGTGTTGTGACAAGATAGGTTAAGTCCAAGTATTTATTATGGCAAGAACAGCTCAAATAAGCAAAGAGCAAAGACAGTCCATCATCCATCAACCACTGCCACAGGAAAGGAAGACACAGAGTTACCTCTGCTGCAGAAGAGTTCATTAGAGTTACCAGCCTCAGAAATTGCAGCCCAAATAAATGCTTCACAGAGTTCAAGTAACACACACATCTCAACATCTACTGTTCAGAAGTGACTGTGTGAATCAGGCCTTCATGGTGGAATTAGTGCAAAGAAACCACTACTAAAGGACACCAATAATAAGAAGAGACTTGCTTGGGCCAAGAAACACGAGCAATGGTCATTAGACCGGTGGAAATCTGTCCTTTGGTCTGATGCGTCCAAATGTGAGATTTTTGGTTCTAAACGCTGTGTCTTTGTGAGATGCAGACTAGGTGAACGGATGATTTCCGCATGTGTGGGTTCCACCGTGAAGCATGGAGGAGGAGGTGTGATAGTTTGGATGTGCTTTGCAGGTGACACTGTCTGTGATTTATTTAGAATTCAAAGCACACTTAACCAGCATGGCTACCACAGCATTCTGCGCCGATACGCCATCCCATCTGGTTTACGCTTAGTGGGACTATCATTTGTTTTTCAACAGGCAATGACCAAACACACCTCCAGGCTGTGTAAGGGCTATTTGACCAAGAAGGAGAGTGATGAGTGCTGCATCAGATGACATGGTCTCCACAATCACCAAACCTCAAACCAATTGAGATGGCTTGGGATGAGTTGGATCGCAGAGTGAAGTAAAACCAGGTAATCAGCATATGTGGAAACATCTTCAAGACATTTGGAAAAACATTCCAGGTGAAACTGGTTGAGAGAATGCCAAGAGTGTGCAAAGATGTCATCAAGGCAAAGGGTGGCTACTTTGAAGAATCTCAAATATAAAATATACAGGTAAAAACACTTTTTGGGTTACTACATGATTCCATGTGTTATTTCATAGTTCTGATGTCTTCACTATTATTCTACAATGTAGAAAATAGTACAAATAAAAATAAAACTTGAATGTGTAGGTGTGTCCAAACTTTTGACTGGTACTGTAAGTGAGCGCGCAATAGGGCTACAGAAGTGGGTTTAATGAACATTGTGTTCAGATGCCTGACTGTGATAGTGAGTGACACAATGTTCACATTGTGCCAAGAACAAACTATGGGAAGCAGCAGTTTGATGCAAGGCAAGCTATTTTAAATATCAAGTTCTCTAAATATCGATGCATATCGTCAACTAAATTTGGGGAAGAAAAATGAACTCCCCCTTTTTCACTTCATAATTTGCAGTGCCTTCAGAAAGTATTTATACCCTTGACTTATTCCACATTTTGTTGTGTTACAGCCTGAATTCAAAATGGATTACATGTTTTTTTGCCCGTCACCCAACTACACACAATACCCCATAATGACAAAGTGAAAATGTCCAAAAATTATTTTGCAACTTCACTGAAAATTAAATATAGAAGTATCTAATTTACATGAGTATTCACACTCCTGAGTCAATACTTTGTATAAGCACCTTTGGCAGCTATTACAACTGTGAGTCTTTCTGGGTAAGTCTCTAAGAGCTTTCCACACTGGGATTGTGCAACATTTGCCCATTATTCTTTTCAAAATTGTTCAAGCTTTGTCAAAGGGGTTGTTGATCATAGCTAGACAACCACGTTCAGGTCTTGCCATAGATTTTCAAGAAGACTTATTATGTCAAAACTGTAACTCGACCACTCAGGAACAATTACTGTCTTTTTGGTAAGCAACTCCAGTGTATATTTGGCCTTGTGTTTTAGGCAATTGTCCTGCTGAAAGGTAAATTAATCTCCCAGTGCCTGATGCAAAGCAGACTGAACCAGGTTTTCCTATAGGATTTTGCCTGTTTTTAGCGCCATTCCATTTATTTTTTTATCCTGAAAAACTCCCCAGTTCACAATGATTACAAGCATACCCATAACATGATGCAGCCATCACTATGCTTGGAAATATAGAGCGTGCTACTCAGTAATGTGTTGTATTGGATTCTGTATTGCACACAGAGTGAGTTCATGCAACTTATTATGTGGCTTGTTAAGCAAATATTTACTCCTGAACGTATTTAGGCATGCCATAAAGTGGTTGAATGCCTATTGACTTAATTCAGGGTTTCATTTTTAATACATTCGTAAAAATGTCGAAAAAAACAATTCCACTTTGACATTATGGGCTATTGTGTGTAGGCCAGAGACAAAAGTCAATCTAAATTGAATACCTTTAATTGCAGGCTGTAACACAACAACATTTAGAAAAAGTCAAGGGTTCTAAATACATTTTTGAAATATAAAGTGCTTATACCACCAATTCAACCTAAACCCTGACATACAGTAGTTCTTACAGTGTAATAGGATGCTGTATCCAGATACTGGATCACCATTGTCTCACCATACTCACTTGTCTCAGTGGCTGATCTTGTTAAAACAGGGTCCTTAAGATAGCTGGGGTTCTTTAGCAAACCAAATATATTTTCTGCCTCGATCAACTTCTACGCCGCTACTCAGTCCGTTCCTCTTTCTTTCAGTCCATCTGTATCTCTCCTCTCTTACTATTTCACACATGCAGCACTTCTGCATTCATTTCCCTTCGTGCAAAGAAAAGGGAACTACAAGAGTAACTCGACATACTGTAAGTGTCTGCTTCCAAATTCACCTGTAAAATCGCAGCCTGTCCACATGCTAACCTAATGTACCAAGGTGGCTTGGATGCAGAGAGGTCAACCATGAGGTCAGACAGTAGATTGTGTAGGCCCATGACACTGTGTGTCTGTCCTAAATGACACCCATTTCCCTACATAGCGCACTACTTTTGACCAGAGCCCTATGGGTAGTAGAGCCTATGGGCCCTGGTGAAAAGTAATGCACTATATAAGGTAATAGGGTGCCATTTGGGACGGACAGTGACCTGTGTAAAGACAGGGGTCACCCTAGCTGGCCGGCCCCAGAGGGCAGCATGGGCCTCGTCTCTATCCCAGTGGCTCAGGTGTCCTGAGACCGTCGCAACCTGTCCAGCAGAGACAGGGGCCTCTATTCTCTGTCCTCACCGTGCCACTCACACCTCTAGAGATATTGACACAAAGGTAGTTTGAGGCTTCATAATATGCTTTTACAGCATACAGGGGAGGTTTTCCGGACACATATTAAGTCTAGTCCAGGACTAAAAAGCATGTACAATTTCAAATGCCTGTTCGTCCAGGACGACGCTTAATCTGTGTCCTGGAAACCACCAGAGATCTCGTATAAAATAGATCTATAACCCCAGTGGGTCCCTAATAACGATCCATGGGGGGAGAGAAAAGATCCTCACCTGTGAGTCATTCTTCTTATCCAGATCTACAGAACACCCTCATCATCCCAGACTAGAGAGGACACCACAGAAACATAGTGTACAAAGTGTTTAGTGTGTGCCAACTGCGTACGGATTAAGATGAAATCCAATATATCAACATGAAATATATGGAAAAAAGAACATTCAACTATTTGAAAAAGTTATTCTGGAAAAAAATAGTGATTATATCCTTCCTCAACTAACATTTGAAGGGATAGTTCACCCAAAAGTTGGTGAACTAACCTTTACAGCTGATTTGAGATGATAGATGTATTAAAAAGGGTTACTTACTGTTAACGGCCCCTAGGGCTGCTTGTCAAAGTAGCTGCGACTTTATGTGTCTCCCCTTCAGCCTAACAGAAACTCCACAGATCTCTTCATATTGTCAGCCTAACAGAAACTCCACAGATCTCGTCATGTTGTCAGCCTAACAAACTCCACAGATCTCTTCATGTTGTCAGCCTAACAAACTCCACAGATCTCGTCATGTTGTCAGCCTACCAGAAACTCCACAGATCTCGCCATGTTGTCAGCCTAACAGAAACTCCACAGATCTCGTCATGTTGTCAGCCTAACAAACTCCACAGATCTCTTCATGTTGTAACCTTGTGCCTACAGACCTGTCCTCTGACATTCTAACTATGTTGCTCTACAATTTGTCTTATCGGTGAAAAATAACAGGGTAAAACATTTGTCTACTGCAGATTCCGTACCTCAGCAACAGTCTTTCTCTGTTCCGTCAGAAGTATATTTTGTGTCGATGCATCACCTGCCTCTACCACACACCTTGGCATTTGATGTTGCACTTCCACTTGCCCACAAGTTCTCTATTTTTCTTTTTCTCATTCTCTCGTCCTCCTTCATCTCCCACCCCCTTCATGTGGTTAACCTTGCTAACACATCTAACATAAAGAAATTAGTCTGCTTAGCCTTTACTCTCAAGACCTGAATAATGTTCATCTCGCTCTCTTTTACCCAGAGACACATCTGAATGTTGCACTTTATAGAGCTGAAAACACAGACAAAATGGATGCAGTTAAAAGCTGCATAGGAATAAAAAGGTGGGATTCTAAGTGTACTGTAAATGTGCAATAGTATTTTCTGTTCAACTCACGGCTACAATACATTCAACATAGAAAGAAATAACCCATGCACCCCACACAGACAACATCAGTTGTACCAATCAACATCAGTTGTACCAATCAACATCAGTTGTACCAATCAACATCAGTTGTACCAATCAACATCAGTTGTACCAATCAACATCAGTTGTACCAATCAACATCAGTTGTACCAATCAACATCAGTTGTACCAATCAACATCAGTTGTACCAGCTGTGTATGAGCTCAATGCTTAATGTAGTGTATGTGCATGAAAAATACCAACTTCAGTGGGAGACCTTGCCACGTTATTTTGTGTTTTTAATTGTTGTATCACACAAAATCTTCTAGAAAGCATGGAGTTGCATTTGGTCAACACCAGAGACGTACTGCGACATCATATTACACCACTGTGGTAACTTTCTGCTGCATCATTCGTGCTGAAATAGGAACGTCCAACGCCAACATCCACAGGAAGTAGAGAAACCAAATACCACAGGTAGGCTTAATAGATTAAAAATAATTATATTAAAACAATATATAAACAATAAGAATAGAAAGCAATGCCATGAAAAACAAATGCATAATTATAATTGATTATAAATAGTAATTGATCATAAAATGCTATATTATATATTTTTTTCCATTTTATTTACAGTAGTTGTGTCACTGCATCAGTGGATGAATCAGCCATTCATCATCTTTGTTACCCTGCCATGTCTTCTATACTTTCTCACTTCCGTCTAAATTAATCAACTGACTCAACAGAGCTAGTTGGCATGCTGACAGCTCAGTGTCTGTAGGTCTCTCCCTCCGAAGGAAAAATATACTCGTTTTAGTGTGTATTGCTATAAACTCCATCTGTGGGAACTGTCAAAAGACAGACCAATACACACAGTAGGAGTCAGGAGGTGGGTTTATATCAAACAGAGGTTGGAGAGGAGAGGGAAGTTAGTAAAGTGCAAACTAAAGGGAGAAAATCCAAAACCAGACAGTAGAGCACAGTCCTGGTTACTCTATGCAAATCTGCTTCCAGACTGAAGCCTAGTGATGGCTTGGAGCCGGCCGGACTCTCATTGGTTATTCTACCTTAGCCAGCAACACTTCCAACACCATCTTAACCATTATCATCATAGTTCAATTGAAGGCGATAGCTTCTCACCTGTATGCTTTCTCTGAGTCAAAGTCCATCCCTCCGCCAATGCCTATCATCCCTAATACAGGATCTGCCTACAGGGAGACACAGACAGAAAAATATACAAGTTGAAATACAGAGGTGGATAGAGGAAGGAAAGTCTCATGCACATCCAGACAGACAGGGACAGGACAGAGGACTCACGCTGCCTGCTGGCTCCCGGTTAATGAGCAGTCTGGGGCAGCTGTTTGAAACAGTGCAAACACATATTCCATCACACACCATTTATGAGCTCGTTGATTCTAGAATCCATGGTTGAAGTGGACACATGTTGAAATGCAATACTATACCAATAGTAGTGTATCAGATAGCATTATAATCATGATCCTGTGAAAAGAGTCAAGACAGAAAGACTCACCTGCCAACAAGAGCAGCATAGAGCTGAACTTGCAGGGAGGTCCCCATTATAATCAGCAAATCACAGTCGAGGAAAGTCCTGGAGGAAAAGAAACAGGAAATCAGTACTGAGTACTGTGCCTTTCATTATGGTTCATCACTTTATTATGGTTGTGTACACACAAATCTGCACATACATGGAAAAGACAAAGACACACAGACTCAATGTAGTCTTTCAAGTCACCACCCAAACCACACTCACCATGGCCACTGAGGTGAAGAACCTCTTTGGTAGATTGCTGCACTTGTCACATTTGGGGATGTCATCAGAGAAGATTTTCTCTGCAGGTCAGAGGTAAAATAGCATAATTCAACAATTATTTTAATAGCACCCACATTCCTTTGAAATGACAGCTTAATTAGCATATCCATGTAAATGAGTGTCTGCCTAGGTGGTATAACAGCGTTTTGTTAAACCATCACAGTTAGATATTACCGTACCACACTAAACCTTTCATCCAGTCCAAGTCCTACTCTTCCCGGCACATAAATCTGACAGTGAGGTGTAGAAGGTGCCGTGGGCTTCAATCAGGTCCTCTCCCTCCAGTCCTGCTGCCACACGTTCCAGGGTGTGACTATTCTGCACAAACCGAAATGGACGACCCCAATAACAATTCACGACAGGCTGTAGGTGACTAACTCAGACACAGAACAAAGGATATGAAAGAATACCGAACCTGTGAGTAGCAGCGTTTGAGTAGCCCCCTGTTCTTCAGCAACTTGATGAAGTAGTGACATACTGTGGGCTTAACACACAACAACACTGCTGTTAGTGAGACCTAATAATACACAGGCACCAACTGCACAATTCAGGAAATTAAGTTAAGAAAAAGCCAGAAAATAGGCTTGATCCTACCTTAAACTGTCCTGGGTACAGCTCCCTGGCCAGGGAAAAGAAGGGGTGTTTCTGATGTAGAAAGAGAGGGGGGAATCGTGACTGGTGATAGCAGCAAAGAACAAAATAATATGTGTAGGTTATTATGACTGACTATAGTGTTATGTACCTGCAGAAGTAGTTTAAGCATGAGGTCATGGCAGCAATGTTTTGAACAGTATGATTGCGGGGCGGCAGGGTAGCCTAGTGGTTAGAGTGTTGGACTAGTAATCGAAAGGTTGCAAGTTCAAATCCCCGAGCTGACAAGGTATAAATCTGTCGTTCTGGCCCCGAACAGGCAGTTAACCCACCGTTCCTAGGCCTTCATTGAAAATAAGAATTTGTTCTTAACTGACTTGCCTAGTTAAATAAAATTGCAACAGTATAAGGTAGTTAATACATCATTACTTCAGTCTACAAAATCTCTCCGTTTTCCTCTTGAATCGTTATTCCTCCTATTCAACGGCAGCTTTAAGGTCTCCTCTCCTCAGTCTCACAAAGGATTATGGGATTTACATCCCTCACGGTTAATAAGATTCACACCCGTTTTAAAACACTAACCACGACTTGTCTATTTGGTTTTCTGTGTCTGCTGTGTCTGCTGTGTCTGTGTCTGCTTCATAAATGTCTGTATTGATCCAGATGTACAACAGGAGGCATACTTTACAAATATTTTTATTTAAATCACCAATACAATCCATAACATCAAATATTTTGAAGGAAATATTTCGACTGATCATTTTGGTAGCTTAAGGACGACAATGTTGCTCTACAAGTAAGTAAAACCCTTCTCTGATAATTTATCATTTTTTAAATCAGTGAGGCTCTACATCACACACTAAATGGGCATCCCTCCTCCTGTTTGTCTGTGTGAGTGTTAGTTAAAGAATCAAAAAGAGAGCGAATAAGAGCATTTGTCAACTTCGCCCAACTTCGATTGTGTCTCTCCACTGCTCTAGTCAGATTTTGACGTCCAGCCTCTGCCTGGGACTTTATCTGTGTCTGGGCGTCTAGCCGTCTGTCTGTGTGGGGCTGTAGATCAGGCTGTGGTCGTACCCGACTGCAGTAACATGGCAATGAGGAAGCATCTCCTCCAGCAGGATGGCGACCAGCCCAGGGTTCTGGAGCCTGGGGAGGGAGGACACGTTCAGCCGTCGCAGACCCCTGATACACAAGAGGAAGAGAAGGGATGTTTGTATCAATTTGTGACGTTATGGAGTCCATTGACCCCTATATATACACACATATACAAATATATTTAAGGCAAGTGCCATGAGGAAATGCATGGACATTTTAGTGATGCCGTCTCTTTCTCAATTAATCTTCCCATGATTCCTTGTGTTCTCTCCTCACCTTCTTCTCAAAACGCATCCTTCAATCCATTTTAAGGACGAAGCAAGGAGATAGTCTTTTCTCGGTTCCTCACGTACTAATTGATAAAACACCTCTGTTTTTGTCATTTCCTCCCGTGTTGGTCAGTGTACCTCAGCTTCTGCAGTGCAGCCAGGCCCCCCACAGAGATTCGGGGACAGTTCGAAATGTCCAGCTCCTCCAGGGTGTCCTGGAAGATATAGAGGCGGGACAGGAACCAGTCATCCACCTCAGCGCAGCCACTCACAGAGAGAGTACGCAGCCCCCTCTGTTTCACTGAGAAAGAGACGAGAGAAAAAGGAGTTACATTTTACAGCATTGAGCAGTGGTTCCCAACCTTTTCCATTTTGGGGACCACCAAATCACTGCCGAAAGTTTGAGGAACACCATCCGCAGAGTCGCAAAACTTTTTAACAAAACCCTGGCGGTCAAATTTAGAATACATTTGATCAGTGACTAACAGATTAAAGGCCTATTCTTATTTTTTATAACAATATGCATTGTGAAAAATAATGTAAAATAGCATATAATACCATTAATAGTGCCAACTGTTATTTAATGTTGAAAAAAAATCATTTAAAAAACCCTGCGGAAAACAGGTTGAAAACCACTGGCACAGAGTACATACATAATAATACATACCAACCACAATGCTAAGTTATCCATTAATATTTAGGAAGGGTAACTTGCAATGTGAAATAAATACAAATCCCCCCCCCCCCCCCAGACATGAATAAAGTGGTATGTACCGAGGTTTTCCAGGCCTGTGTAGTTAATGAGCGTGTTGCCGACATCCACTTCCTCTATGGAGGTGTCCCGGTGGTTCATGAAGTCCCAACTGAACTTCCCTCTTCTGTCTGATCGGAACCACTCTGACTGCCCTGCAAACCTGGAGGGTCAAATGACTAGTCATCACTAACAAGTGAATTACACAGTGATCAGCAAATACAACAAAAAAACATTAAAATACAACAACAAAAAACTGAAAGCACATCAATATTCACCAGCACGTCAAAAAGGGGGCATGCACAGGCGGTTATGGGCAGCCCAAGATGGCGGAACAGTTACCTGAATCCTCCCTTCAGGCTAAGGATGTAATAAGCAGCTGCAATGTTGTCCCCATAGTTTTGCTGGGTGTAACCATAGAAACTGTGAAGGGAAAGAGACAGTGGTTGGGCTGAGAGCAATGTTTATGGAGTTGGGACAGCCTGTTCCAATTCACTCCCTACACATTCACCTTAGCCTATAACCCTTCATTGCATGAAGATCTAAAAGGGTCTGGATAGCATAAGCAGTGTTGGAGCGTCCACCATTTTGCTTACCAACGCATTGAAGAGTAAAGGCCAAGGAGAGGGACTGATTTGGGACCAGATGATAACCTACACGTTCATTTTAGACCGTGGCGTGCTGATAGAAATGCATGTAGCTAGAATAAATCGGTGCGTTTTCCTGTTACACATACAAATTCTTCTGTCGTAGACCTCGGTTCTTGAACCAGGAGCTCCAGCTGAGGAGAGTCTCAATGTCATGGAAACGCTGGCTCAGGAAGAGGAGGAGCCTGGACTGTTTTGAGGGCGGAGCCACAGGGCTAGAGCTCCAGTAACGCGACGCGGCGGCCAAGAGGGTCACCTGCCTACAGCTTCGCCGCATCAACTGACAAGACAGATACACAGAACATGGACAGTGAGAAAGGAGAGAGGCAAATGCAAAGGAGGGGAAAATCTACTTGCCATGCTAATATGCGGTAACTATAAACCCAGGAGTTGTGAGGAGTGCTTTAGTTTGCACCTCCACTCTTGTCCATGTGTGATGTTGCATAGTTTGGGTTTTGACTTCATATACCAGTTCATCACTCCTGTTCTTGGAGGGCCCCCATGTATGTGTAGACTTTTGCACTCCAACTGTTGATTTGATTAGTTCGTTACTTTTCAGCTCTCAACGGGCCACACTGCTCTTGCCCCCCAGGAGTACCAAACATATCACTTGATCCACAAAAGTATATCACATCCACTTTATTGATTATCTAGAAAAATGTGATAGGTAGCACCTTTTTAAAAGGTCCACCACTGATTTGTCTTTTACTCTATAAAACAACATTTGAGCAGGCAGAGGTGAGAAGACAATATACCTGGAGTCATAGCTATGTGCCATGTGTTGAGCCAGAGCGCCTGGTGGTGGTTGTCCTTGCTTTAACCTGCTATTTGTAATTCTGCTAAAATATGTATGCTCATTGTACTTATGTATGCATTTTATCATGTAGGTGTTGCAGAATATTTCCTGTCACAAAAATATTAGTATAGAAAATATTGCACTGAGACATCACTAACGTTATCGCGATACTCTCACCGTTATGTGATCCCTCCACCTTTTTTGTTATAGCGTGTATATTCTGGACGCTGAACCCAGAGATTACATACAACTTCAAAATATAGGCTACACTAATGCAAAACACCGGTTTTAATTGGTATTTATTAGCGTTAGCGACGTGAGAAGCGAAGGATATTCTTACCATCAAGGGAGCAGCCATGTTGTTAACGTACTACCGGCAGTGGTTTGGGACAATCTTAGCGCTTTTGCGTTCTATTTACCTTGTAGATATCTCTCAAAACGCAGGGGGGCGCTCGAAGAAGTCTCACAAAATGGAAAGTACCCGAAAAAAATAATGAAGCGCAACATAGGTGATTTCACCAAATTATACACTGTACAACCTTTGCATTCAAGAAGCTACTGTAATTTTACGCCAAGGTATGTCGTTTAGGCCTTTCCATAATAAATTAAGATTTATACTCCATCATCACAGTTGTTGTTTGGCAATAGCACTAGACATTGTGTGAATCTGTTTCTTCTTTACCCTTTACTGTCAATGTCGGCTAACTAGACCACAGCCAAAATAACTTGGAGAATAACAGTAGGCTAAGCTATTATTAACTGTCTGAGAGCAGGTCAGTCTTTCTAGATTCATTTTAGGACCTGGAAATTGGTGGATCGGTTAATCATTTGGGGGTGCAGGACTGCAGGTGGTGTGTTGAGTGAATGATTTGATAAAGTATGACTGGGGAATACAGGCAACATGGAGAATTGAGAGTTGTACTAACTGAAAGAGAGTGATAGAATAGCCTAAGTAAGAATGTAAAAGTGAGGCCACATCTCCCCTGTCTCATTCCAATCCATTTATTCCACAATCCCATTCTCCCAATGGCTTCTCCCTCATCTCCCATCATCTACATTTCCACATACGTTGCAGGTATAGGAGAAAAACAGGTCTGACAGATGTGCAGACGGCTCGATACATGGAAGAAAAACAAACATCCCCTTTGTCTCTCCTTGTCTCTTCTCCCAGGGTCCACTGGGGCAGCGCCAGACCAACAGACGGCTCTCACCTGCTGTCACTGGTAACTAGCAAATAAGTTTAGCCTCGCTGATGATTTACTCCAGTCCTAATATTGATTTTTTCTCTCTCTCTCTTTTCTCTCTCTCTCTCTCTCTCTCTCTCTCTCTCTCTCTCTCTCTCTCTCTCTCTCTCTCGAGAGAGAGAGAGAGAGAGAGAGAGATGGGAGGTGGAGGATAATGGTATTACTTCACTATTGGGGGTATACATAAGGCATTCATAATACCTTCATGAAACCATGAACCCTTATAGTATCTTTCATAACAATCTTCATATTCAAAACCCCTTGTGAATGTTGTTGAATAATGTGTCGTGAAGGTTGTTATGAATGATACAGCAACACTCGTAATGTTGTTATGACTGGTTTCATGAATGTGTAATGTGTCCCCCCCCCCGTATAAAGTAAGGTATTACCCAGATGACTTAGAAAAGCATCAGATTCACTGAGAGACAAGGCAGTGTCCATTGAATGTGATCTGAAGCTCATCATGGAGGATAATGTGTGAATGGTTTACTAATAAATTAATTCATGAATAGATGGTTGGGTTGATGGAATGGAACTACTTTAGCAGATGGCCCAGGAGGATGTTGTTACTGGTTTTGGTTTTTCCATTTATGTTTTGAGGTTAGACTTTAGCATGTATAGCTTGTTAGCACATATGGCGCACCGATTGGTGTCACCTCATTAGTCAGTATGTGTTACACCTGTGCTGGTTGCTGTCTGCTGGCACATGTGATATTTAAGAGTGCTGGCTGAGTGCTGTCTGCTGGCACAGGTGAAATTTAAGAGTGCTGGCTGAGTGCTGTCTGCTGGCCCAGGTGATATTAAAGAGTGATGGCTGAGTGCTGTCTGCTGGCCCAGGTGATATTAAAGAGTGATGGCTGAGTGCTGTCTGCTGGCCCAGGTGATATTAAAGAGTGATGGCTGAGTGCTCCAGTTGTCTTGAGAGATGTGTAGGGTCAACACCTTTAGTTAGTGCTCCCTATTTGATTTCTAGAAGAAAAAAAATATTTGTCTGATTTCCCTGATTTTGTTTTCCTGTCTTTAAGTTTGGTGTGTTTTTAAAATGTTATTTGCCTCAAATTTAGCTGCCGCTCATGGTGGTTGTCTTTTAAGTTCCAGTTGTTGTTGCAAGTCAACTTTCAGTGGACACCCCCATGAGTGTCTTTCAGAACCCCTCCTAAAAAACCCACCTGTTTCGTTTTGGTTGTTGTCAGGGACACTGTTAGTTCCCCCTTCTGTTTAAGCAACGTTTTGGGTTTCTTGCTGGGGAACGTAACAAGGTGGTATAGAGAGTATAGACCTCAGGGAGTAGTCTAGTCTCTGTGAATGTCTGGACATATCTACAGACTATAGAGAGACGGTGTAGAGCCCTCAACTTCAAATCTGGACCTCGAAGCGTTTCACTGCTTTTTTACATTCATCCTCTCAAATATGGGATTGATTTAGAGCTGGGACACTAGGTGTATGCAATGAATGATCAGGTAGAACAAAAAAAACAGCAGTAGTCCTGACCGCATAGGGTAAGATTTTAACACCCCTGGTGTTGACACTCTTCAGTGTTCACTCACAGTTTGTCTATGGTGTGTGTAGTGTATTCAAGGTTAAAAAAAACAAGGAAAAAAAATACATCTGACTTGACTTGCAACAAAAGAATGTATCAACCCCTACACAAATGTCCATTGTTTATAATACACACAATAATTCACATTTACTGATGCTGAAAGATAATTGTCCTGCTGTGAGAAACTGTTCAAATTAAGATCCTACACCTGTAGTACATCACAAACTATGTTGCCATTAATATCCCTTAATGGTGTTATTTTGTGATGCAATTTCAAATTAATATGAATGTGTACAACATCAAAGGCATTTCCCATAGAAATTCAGCCAGCTCTACTGTTAAAGACATTCTCCAGTAGCTTGTATACTTTTGAGTCAGTAGTTCTGAAAGTAGGGCTCACGAGCCAAAAGTGTTCCCCGAAAAGGGCATAATGCGTCACATTTGTGCAGATATGT
The DNA here is from genome assembly GCF_013265735.2 of Oncorhynchus mykiss. Taxonomy (NCBI): domain Eukaryota; kingdom Metazoa; phylum Chordata; class Actinopteri; order Salmoniformes; family Salmonidae; genus Oncorhynchus; species Oncorhynchus mykiss. The sequence goes on along the minus strand of NC_048588.1, from coordinate 10,072,575 downwards.
GCACCACGTTGTTGCGCTCTCTCCCTCTCTCTCTCTCTCTCTCTCTCTGCTGTGTCCACTGAGCCGTTGAGCCCGCCCTGCAACCTCATTCGATAGCGCTGGGCAGGCCTCTTGCTAGCTGTCACTCAAATGCGAGGGGCTGAAGCTCATTGGCTAGAACTCAAATTGCTAGGGGGCTGGCCCACGTGGGGAGAATGTAGGGAAAATAGATTTCTAAATGGCTGCCCGTGAGGTGTATTCTTTTAAACCTCCCATAAGGTCACAGGGAGACTGTACATGTAAATCACAGCTTGAAAGATTGATAGCGCGTGTCCTTCAGTACCGACTGGCCACATAGAGGGGATAGGATTCACACTGTACATGATGCAGTACACACACACAAACAATAAGTCTGCTTGTTTCTCAGTGTGTTAGATGGTATTTATGCTGCTGACGCATAAATAGCCCATGATGTTGATGTGTGCAGATAGTCACTGCAACGTGTGTTGCCAAGGATACCAGGAGAAGTTCTTTAGATTTTGGCCCAGTGCCAACTGTTAATGCTTTTTTTTCTCTTTAATTGGTTTGGACTGTATTTTCAACTTGCGTCTATAGTTAGCGTTATCCCACAGGTGATGACGCTGCCGAGGGTAGCTTCACCTTTAAAAGGCCTAAACAACGAGCAATTATCTGGTTGGCTGGGTCTCCAAAGTCCCTCTCAGCATGTCTGCTGTTACTCTGACAGTTGATTAAATAGAACCAACTCTTATCAAGTTGGTTTTGTCGTCCATAGCAGAGTTGGGGTTTATTTTGTTTTCAATTCAGTCTATTAAAAGAGTGAATAGAAATGAAATGAATGACGCGGAAATTGGCCATAGCAGACACGCACACACACCTAGTCCTACAATTGTCTTGTGCAGTTAACGGTTTCAATTCCGTACAAATAAGATGTGTCGGTATCTCATACGGAGTGCTCAGTCCCACAGTTCTGTATACTAGTGCCGCTACCTCGGCTTGGTGTCTTGCTGAACCCACGCTACTCTCGAGATTGGAGCTGACAGCTGCAATTACCACAGTGAGGCATGCTAATGATTGCACGATGCTGAGCCAGTCTACCGTTTAACTCAATGAAATGACTTCATTAACTCCACAGCTGTCTGCCACTCAAAATGGCCAACTGTAGCTTGTTGCACAAAAACAGCAAAACACTGTAGACTCCACTATAATTGAATAGTCTCCATAAGAACACTTCACGGTTGAATTTGTGAAAGGGAATGAAACTGCACGCCATCCAGTTTTGCAGATCTGCACACACACACACACACACACACACACACACACACACACACACACACACACACACACACACACACACACACACACACACACACACACACACCACTTAAAAACCCACCATCTGAATTCTTCTGATGTGCGGCCCTGAGTGCTGAGTGCGAACTGTAGTGAGAGCAAGGTTAGAGATACAACTCCACAGGGACAGCACAGCAGAGACACTAACTCTGTAGATACAAGTTCCCTCGAGCCCATAACTCCTCTCTGATCATCCAGGCCGTCTCTGAGCGAGACGAGATGTCAGGGATTCCCCTAGGGAACTGTTTGAAAGTAGCGTTACACAGCATAGCGCTGGATGAATAATGCATTGGAGATAAGAGGCTACTTGGTGCTATGATATGGATATAGATGATTGTGTGATGCTACGGTTTATGGATCTGCACGTTTAAGCGTCCGTCATGCCCGTTGTGTGTGTAAAAGGTTCAGTGACTTCTGACACCGATAAAGCTTTGTTCCAGTTGATACTAAAGGGGATCAGAGTCTAAGTGGTATCAAGTGGTTTGGTTGGTGTGGTTTCATGCTTTCAGTTTAGTTTATTTGACTTTGCTAAAACAAAGAAACAGAGCTTTTAATTGCTTAATTTACACAAAGGCATTATTTACATTACTGCTATTAAAGGTCCTCAATGATGTCACCATTGCACTTGATTCTAAGTGGCCAAAGCTTTTGATACGATAGACCATTCCATTCTTGTGGGCCGGCTAAGGAGTATTGGTGTCTCTGAGGGGTCTGGTCTGGTTTGCTAACTACCTCTCACAAAGAGTGCCTGTCACCAAGGCTGTACCCCAAGGCTCGATCCTCGGCCCCACGCTTTTCTCAATTTACATCAACAACATAGCTCAGGCAGTAGGAAGCTCTCTCATACATTTATATGCAGATGATACAGTGTTATACTTATGGCCCTACCCCGGATTTTGTGTTAAATGCTCTACAACAAAGCTTTCTTAGTGTCCAACAAGCTTTCTCTACCCTTAACCTTGTTCTGAACACCTCCAAAACAAAGGTCATGTGGTTTAGTAAGAAGAATGCCCCTCTTCCCACAGGTGTTATTACTACCTCTGAGGGTTTAGAGCTTGAGGTAGTCTGGACAAGTACTTGGGAGTATGGCTAGATGGTACACTGTCCTTCTCTCAGCACATACAGTGCCTTGCGAAAGTATTCGGCCCCCTTGAACTTTGCGACCTTTTGCCACATTTCAGGCTTCAAACATAAAGATATAAAACTGTATTTTTTTGTGAAGAATCAACAACAAGTGGGACACAATCATGAAGTGGAACGACATTTATTGGATATTTCAAACTTTTTTAACAAATCAAAAACTGAAAAATTGGGCGTGCAAAATTATTCAGCCCCTTTACTTTCCGTGCAGCAAACTCTCTCCAGAAGTTCAGTGAGGATCTCTGAATGATCCAATGTTGACCTAAATGACTAATGATGATACATACAATCCACCTGTGTGTAATCAAGTCTCCGTATAAATGCACCTGCACTGTGATAGTCTCAGAGGTCCGTCAAAAGCGCAGAGAGCATCATGAAGAACAAGGAACACACCAGGCAGGTCCGAGATACTGTTGTGAAGAAGTTTAAAGCCGGATTTGGATACAAAAATATTTCCCAAGCTTTAAACATCCCAAGGAGCACTGTGCAAGCGATAATATTGAAATGGAAAGAGTATCAGACCACTGCAAATCTACCAAGACCTGGCCGTCCCTCTAAACTTTCAGCTCATACAAGGAGAAGACTGATCAGAGATGCAGCCAAGAGGCCCATGATCACTCTGGATGAACTGCAGAGATCTACAGCTGAGGTGGGAGACTCTGTCCATAGGACAACAATCAGTCGTATATTGCACAAATCTGGCCTTTATGGAAAATCTGGCCTTTATGTCCCATTCCTCTTTCTTTTTCACCTCCTTTCCCCACCTTCCCCAACGTGTAAATTCAGCATCACTGGGATATCGTTTTCTTTTCCTTTCTCCTCAGTCCCCCTCTATCTCAATACTCTGCTAGTCAGCAGGATCTATAATGCACCATGCTGCTTCTAGTGTGAAGTTGGCTGTGTGAAAACACTCTAATGCACACACACACACATACACACATCTTTATCTCTCTCTCTCTCGTACACACACAGACACACACCAAACGTGTATATAGCCAAGTTACTGTTACTGACTGTGTATTTATTATTACTTGTGTTATTATGTGTTATTACTTTTGTATTATTTCTCCATTTTCTTTCTCTCTGCATTGTTGGAAAAGGACCTGTATGTAAGCATCTCACTGTTGTTTACGAAGCATGTGACAAGTAAAATGTGATTTGATTTGACACACATATTTAGGCAGCAATACAAATGACACTGGCTAATAAAATACTTTATGACATATTAATGTTCTATCAGGGTATGCCAGGAGTCATCGTCAATCAAAAATGCTGTCTTCTCCTAGCTGATCATTGTTTTTGTACTGCCAAGAGAGGACTGGCTCCTCCTATGCTTAGTGAGCAATTTCACCAATCTGATCTGTCTATGCAAAGCGTCTTAGCTACAAACCCAATGGTTAAAGTGCATGCTTTGTTTTACGGAGTCAAATCCCATTTTCAAAGTCCCCTGGCTTTACTTATTGAAAAATAGTCAAAATGCCCATTTCTAATATCTTCATCTCTACGAGGCCTATATATCACAATATGGCATTGACCTGTTATGTGAGAGCAAGTGTCATACTATGGATTATGGATTTGTTGTATAAGCCTCCAGTCTGAACTCTCATTCACCCGTCCCTTGTTATTGGGCGGCCCTGTGCTCTCTCAGGTGATAAGCTGTTTAATGACTGTCTAATTACAGTAAGGTAGCGGAAAGGTCAGGCGATTAACAGCAGCCTCGTTAGGCCATCTTGACATCCTGCTACTGTCATCCACCCAGATATTACTGTCACGGGATGCATCCCAAGTGGCACCCTGTTCCAATGTAGCGTAGTGCACTGTAAAGGCCATAAGGTGCCATTTGGGATGCAGACACACTAACAGGAAGACAGGAGGATAGTCAGTGCCCCTGGCTGCAGACTGGCTGGCCTTTCTGAGGGGCCTTTCTGAGGGGCCATGGTGGTGAGGGGACAGACTGACAGATACAGCCTTCACTCACTTTCTTATCCATAGTTGTGAAAGTCAACCCATACCTCTGGTGCTCCCTGCCTTTCTCCACTCTCTATCTCTTCTCTCTCTGTTTTCTCTTCTCTTCTCTCTCTGCAGCTTATTGTCTCCCCCCCTCCTCGACTACTCATTAATTCACTCTGACACAACCATAATGTCCTTCCCTCCTTCCCGCCACCACCCTAGACAGCAGATATGTCCTCCACTCCTTCCCCCCCATCCTCCCATCTCTCTCTGTCCTCCATATCTGCTGTCAGGGGTGTACTCTGTCATGTTGAAGGGTCTTGGTTGAAATGTAATTAGCTTTACACATATTTCATAGCAATTCCTAATGAGAGTGGTAGGTTGATGTCATTAAATCACCAAGGATCGGACTAGAGAGTAGCCTAGTAGCCATCTCCTCCTCCTCCTCCTCCACTGTGAGATATGGATACCCAGTCACAGACTGGAAATAGACTGGGGTTAGGATCATTATCTTTCTATTAGAGAGGAAAGCAAAGACAATCTATTCTGATTTTCCAGAATGGGGCTAGCATCGAACCCGGGAAAGACAAGAATACATAAAACAAAAAACAAAAAATGTCTCAGAGGTCCGTCTTTGAGTACATCAGAAAGCACGTCCGTGTTTTAATGAAGCACGGCCCTCCGATGCTCCCCGTTGTTTCTGATGTGACTGACCTTCCCATTGATTTTGTAATGATGTTATCTGAAGCTGCTCTCGGCCAAAACCACTTTAAGTTTGCTTCGCTGTATTTTCAGTATTTCTCTCGTCCTTAGAAACAACCACTATATCAAGCCTTATGCGTTTTGGTGTGTGTGTGTGTGTGTGTGTGTGTGTGTGTGTGTGTGTGTGTGTGTGTGTGTGTGTGTGTGTGTGTGTGTGTGTATATGTGAGAGATAGATACTGTTATTGAAATTGACTGTACATACAAGGAAAATGTAGAAACCGAGCTTTTTCTTAATCCATTTATGATCCCTCTTGAAAAATGAAAACACTCTTGGAAAATCCTCAGAGTTTTACCATAACCTAATAAAGCCATTAGACAGACGATATATTCATGAAAGATTATGGTAATGAATACTATAACTGCATATTCAGCAATGGAAAAATGGAAAAGGCTATTTTAAGGTGAAAATGGCAGGATGTTCTGCTTCGCGTGAGTAGTCTTAGAGATAGGCACGTTAACAAAGAATGTCTATCAAATGCAGCATTTGGAATTTTGTTGTAATACATCAAATTGAAGCAGACCGTTCAACTATTCAAAAAATATGGATTTGTTTAATAATTTATGAGTGGGGGAGAATTATTCTGTGCTACCGTTAATGCATAGACGCGGATTTAGGTCCTGCATTTAAAATGATACAAAATCTATGGAGAATGTAACTACAGCCATTGTGTTGAATCATGGAACGCTGTATCGGGTCTGCTTGAGTAGTGCGTTTGACTCTGTGTGTCACATGTGCTCCCTCTTCGGCCTCTAGGTCACCAGGCTGCTCTTTATGGCTCGCACACATGTCACCATCGTTACGCGCACCTGTCACCATCGTTACGCGCACCTGCGCGTCATCAGACTCCCCTGGACTCCATCAGCTCCCTGATTACCTTCCCTATGTATGTCACTGCCTTTGGTTCCTTCCCCAGGCGTTGTTGTTCCTGTGTCAGTTTCATGCCTGTGCGTTTGTTCGTGTGTTCTTGTTTTGGATTATGTTTCGTTTGTTTATTAAAACACTCCCTGAACCTGCTTCCCGACTCACTCCTTACACTGTGGACCCTATTAATCTACAGTATGATTTTGGTGAATATTGTATCTCTCCCGTGGGTTGTTATGTAAACTCGTAAATCCACAATATTAAATTCCTTGCGTAAAACTTTATGGATTGAGGCTTATTTTCAGTGGAAGACAATTCAACCCCCCCCCCCGGTGTGACGCACAACAACAAGACACAATCATCACCCATCAAACACTCTCAGATCTCCTGTTTTACAAGGACTATCACCACTGTCTTCCATAGTATTCCCTATGGCCCTAAAGACTTAGCAAGGCAGCAGAAGCGGTTCTATAAGTGAGGGGCCAGCCTTAAAAGCAGAGGATCTCAGAGGATCTAAGAATTACATAAGGACTGTACAGCTCTCAGAGTTATTATGACAGAGAGCCCAGTGGTCTTTTGGGAGATAATGTAGGCCTATATTGTCTCCCCCTGTTCCTTCTGGTTATGTAAGGACTGTCTTGTTTACAATGGGTTAGAGTTGGGCCGGTTTTAGGGTCTGAGGAATACAAGATATGGAACCTGATATACAGGATGTAATCAGAACTTCATGTTCAACTATGGACAATCTTTTTATTAGTGTGACTAATTGTAAGATGCAAAGTGTTTAGGTGTTTTTCTATCCTTGTGTTAACTTGTAGATGTGTAGCCTATAGTATCTGTAGATGTGTAGATGTGTAGCCTATAGTATCTGTAGATGTGTAGATGCGTAGCCTATAGTATCTGTAGATGTGTAGCCTATAGTATCTGTAGATGTGTAGCCTATAGTATCTGTAGATGTGTAGCCTATAGTATCTGTAGATGTGTAGCCTATAGTATCTGTAGATGTGTAGATGTGTAGATGTGTAGCCTATAGTATCTGTAGATGTGTAGATGTGTAGCCTATAGTATCTGTAGATGTGTAGATGTGTAGCCTATAGTATCTGTAGATGTGTAGATGTGTAGATGTGTAGCCTATAGTATCTGTAGATGTGTAGATGTGTAGCCTATAGTATCTGTAGATGTGTAGATATAGCCTATAGTATCCCAGCTCTGCTCTAAGTGGTCCGTCCCCGGCTGACTGCTTGTCAGCCTGATGAATCTCTGCCACGTCGATATGCAGGGTGGCGTGCGGCGCTGAGGAGAGGGCCAGACATCGCCCGTGTCATTCCACGGCAACCTTGCCAACCCATCAGTGTGTGTGAGAGTGGGCGAGGGCGCCAAGGAAGGCTGGTGTTTGGTGTGTGCCGCTAAGATCTGCTGCTTCCTATTAGGGCACGCTTCACTTCCTCTCAGCCACCCCACAGCGACGGCCTCTGTCTCTCTTTCTCTGTCTCAGCCTCTCACTTGCACTTTCTTTGTTTCTCTCTTCCTCTCTCTTACTTTCACGTTCTCTCTCCCTCTCCCTCTACCTCTCTCTCTCTCTCCTGCTCGGTCTCTTAATGACCATCTCACCGCTTCTACCTTTTATCATTTCCTCTCTTCTTTGCTTGTCACCCTCAATGAAGTTCCCCTTAATGCTCTTTGTTCTCCTCACCTCTCTCTCTCTCTCTCTGAACACCCTCTATTGGTTCCTGTAGTAGTGTCCCCTTCCTCCCTCCTTCTCCCCTGTCTTGTGGCCCACCCCTCCCTGCTTCTCAGCTGCTCCCCTGAAGACAAGGCAGGAGCACTCAGGCAGAACATCCAGCTTGTTCCCAGCTCTGCAGCCCTCTAACCCTCTTCCTCCACCCCTCTTCTCCTCCTCTTTCCCTGAGTTGTCCTCTAGCCCTCTACTGCATCCTCACACTGCCCCTTTCTTCTTTCCTCTACCCCTTCTCTTCTTCATCTGCTCACCCCACTACTTTCTTCCCCCATTCCTCTCCTCCTATTCCTTTAACCCTCTCTCCTCTTCGAACCGTCTTACCCGCAACCCCCTCTTCTTCTGTCCTTGTTCTCAGTCCACTAATCCTCTCCTCCTCCTCCCTCTCTCATCAGCACCAGGAAACATGCTTGTTTTCATCAGGGTACATTGTAACATTGATGGTTATGTATTTGTTTGCACATATAGTTTTTGTTTCTCTTTGTTCTATGCACACATTTGATCATCCATATTAGATGCTGCCCTGCAGTGTATTGCATCATATGTATTTTTTAAGATAGATGACAGATAAACCTAAATGGGCATATTACTGGGATAGTTGTAATGATTTGCCAGCTGGTGAATGTATTGATTGTTATTGATTGTTATGAAGATGGTTTTGATCATGCCGATGATGATTACATTTGTGATGAATGACACGGTGATGGCGAGGATGATGATGATAATAATGATGATGAAGATGGCGGAGATGTTTATGATGACACTAGTCTTGATGATGATGGGTATGGCAGTGATGATGAGGATGATGATGAAGATGACGAGATGGCTGCCGATGTTCATGATGATACTAGTCTTGGTGATAATGATGATGAGGACGAAGGCCATATTGCTGATGGTGATGACACTGGCTGTCACAGTGGTCAGGAAGTGACGCTGTCCCCCGGCCATCTGTCTACAGATTAATCCTTGCTGCGCTTAGAGATATTACTGCCAGGCTTATCGCCGTGGCAACCGGCCCTCAATCCCAATTCAGCATGGCGACATCAGAGACACACACATACACACACACTGCACACACTTTCTCTGTTGACAGTGCCGCTGCTTAGTGCAACAGACATAAAAGAGGAATGCACACACACACACACACACACACAAATGCACACGCACGCTCACACCGATGTTATAATAGTTTTGTGTTTATCTATTTTTTATTTAAGTTGACCAGAGCTAGCTGCTATCCCACTGGTGCCAATGCGAAAGCCGTAGGATTTTGCAGAATATTAAAGGTTGTCCATAAAAAAACACAGTAACTGTAGTACACAACAACCTCTCCCTCAATGTGATCAAGACAAATGAGATGATTGTGGACTACAGGAACAAGAGGACCGAGTACGTCCCCATTCTTATCGACGGGGCTGCAGTGGAGCAGGTTGAGAGCTTCAAGTTCCTTGGTGTCCACATCACCAACAAACTAACATGGTCCAAACACACCAACACAGTCGTGGAACCTATTCCCCCTCCGGAGACTGAAAAGATTTGGCATGGATCCTCAGATCCTCAAAAGGTTCTACAGCTGCACCATTGAGGTTGCATCACTGCCTGGTATGGCAACTGCTCGGCCTCCGACTGCAAGGCATTACAGAGGGTAGTGCGAATGGCCCAGTACATCACTGGGGCCAAGCTTCCTGCCATCCAGGACCTCTATATGTACATACTACCTCAACTAACCGGTGCCCCTGCACATTGACTCTGTACCGGTACCCTCATGTAAATATTGTTATTTTTTTTTACTGCTCCTCTTTAATTACTTGTTACTTTTATCTCTTAATCTTATCCGTATTTTTTGAAACTGCACTGTCGGTTAGGGGCTCGTAAGTAAGCATTTTGTTGTATTCGGCGCATGAGACTTTTTTGAGCATTCTGAGCCCAAACTGACATTTTTCCAATAAGTAGATTAGGAGGAAAAACAACTTAGTTGTCAAAGTGCCTGAAGCAGTCGCTAGGCTACCCGAGAAAGCATGCTCATGGGAGAGGGGTAACGCCCACTTACACAGACCTGAACCGTGACCCATTTTTTCAATGGGAAACTGCCTTTCTGCTTCATCTCAATTCCTCCATAATCTCTGGTGATAGCCAGTGATAGTGATGCACAAATTAGATTCAGTAGTTTGAAAACCCCATTGAAAACCTAGATTGAAAGTTTATGGGAAAACACTCAAACTGAACATAATTCATGTGCTTTTTATTGTTTTTAAGTTTGTTTTGGAGTCAAAGATAATAGTTTGTTAATTATTTAAATTCATTTAGTTTGCTATGATTTGTTTTAGTTTTAGTTCCCTATAATAACCTTGCCCCGCAAACACACACAGCATTCTCTCCTCCCTTTCCCTCGCTATTATCACGGATGCCATTAGTGCGAGCAACGATTTGGAATTGTTATTGTTTTGGGTCAGCTTTACCATTTCACCAGCAGCGCATGTTGATGTGTCAAGTGATAATAGTATGCGTTCGTTTGTTCAATTCCATTCCCCTGGACATTCTGACATCTCAGTATCCCATCTCTCTCTCTCTCTGTCTCTCACACACACACACACACACACACACACACACACACACACACACACACACACACACACACACACACACACACACACACACACACACACACGCACACACACACACACACACACCAACACATGCAGAATATTGTTTTGACATTCTGACATCTCAGTATCCCATCTCTCTCTCTCTGTCTCTCTCACACACACACACCAACACACGCAGAACATTGTTTTCACATTTTGACACCAACATCCCTTCAGATAGGGCTGCACACTATCAATCACCATAAGGTCAAGCTCGGCGTGTGTACCATTCAAGGTTTTATTCAGTCTTCACATACAGTACACAAGTCAGAAACAATGGTCAAGAAGCCTTCAAATAAGGTCAGTTGGATATAAAATGAAATCTGCAGTCAAAACAACAGATTTTCCATTAAAAATCACAAACAAGTGGTTTTTATTTTATTTCTTGGCATATAATTTTTTTTTTACATCCATGTAGATGTTGGAGATATACAGAGCTATGATGAAACAATTAGATGTTCTTCTACAGCTAATATGTTTCCCTTTCTGCTCCTTTAAGAACACACATACCTGACGTTCAGTCGTTTTAGTACCCTGTGGTTGCAACCGTGCCAAATATAGACATTACCTCGTCGTCGACCCACTCTCGTACCCGAACGCGTTCTTGATATTATTGTTTATGCCGGAACCGTAACAACCACTCCTGTAAGGAAGCCTAAGTTCATTTTAACAGTACAGCGGTGTCTTTTTTAAATTGTTTGACTCTAGCTCGCTAACTATGCTACTTTATGACACAAAGGGCCACTGTGTCAGGTGAGGGGACTGCTGCGGTACACGTGGGCTCTACGAACTAGTAGGCGTTTTCCCCACACTAAAGCTTCCCTTCTGAAAAACCTCACAGCCTTAGCCCCGTCCTCACTAGATCTAGTAGCTCTCGGTTGAATTAAATGACCTCATCGCTATTGATATCATGAGAGATTAAAGGGTTGGAAATTACCCCCATAAACTAAATAAATATGCCTAATCCAGCTCGATGTGGCTGTTTGTGTCGACTACATCAGCACCATGTATCGAGTGCACTTATAGCACTTCGAAGCCTCGGACTCAGTGGGTGTCATGTCCTTCACATAACAAGACAGAGCTGGCTTCATCATGGCTCCGACTCTCAGAGTGGAGAGTGGGATGCTAAAGGAATGTAAACAAGTATCATCATTCGTGGGGGGACGTCATTTTCGCTGTTGCCTTGTGTAGATATTCCTGAGCTAGAGTTCCGATGTGTTCGTCTTTCAGGCTAGTGAAGTTGACGGCACCCCGTATCACCCATTGGCACAAGGATAAAGGTTTGATTAAGTCCTTGAGCAACAGACACCACGTCCTCTTAGGGAGATAAATATTGGGATAGCGGTATGTTATGTTTCTATGGCGAAGGGGGATGAAGGAGACCAATACACTCTCTCTGTGCTGAAACTATAAAGCCCTTGTTTATAAAACCTTCAACACAGCCGGTCTCGTTAAAATGTTTAGACGGGTCTCTTTGTCTCCAGACCTGATGACGTTAACCTGGGTCTGTTACCTCTCCACACCCCCCATGCCACTGGTTTGATGCAGCCCTACATGTGAGGTTAGGACAGGTGGCGCTGGTGGTAGTAGTGCGCTAGAGTGACAGTACAGCAGGTATTTAAAAGTGTCACAACTTCCAGGGTTTGCTCTCTGCCACCACAGATGGTGTCCGTTCCTGCCAATTGGAAGAGTTGTCTGTCCTTGCTTGAGAGGTCCTTACTTCCATCTCCTAGGAAATAGTTATCTGAACTTGCCTGGTAAATTACCTTCTTCCTTGTCAATGATTCAATGCATCACAGGGTGAGGGTAGATTAGCACCAATGTTTCAGGCTAGAGGGCTGGTTGAGGCTTGGATACAAGAAGTTATGTAATAATACTAATGTGTGTACTGATTGACAATACTTTATGTGCCCGTTTGAGCTATATGCTGTTTCCTGTTTTAAGAAAGGATGCAGGTGTTGTCTGATAACGTTTAGAAAAGTCTTGTTGAATTAATTGTAGAAATATGAATAAAAAGCTCATTTTAAAAGATTGCTAATCATTTAGAAGTGCATAATTCCTGAGACTGTTTGTATGATGTGCAGTAGCCCTCAATGTGTTGACCTGAAGCAGAGGGCTACACAGTCCCCATAATGTTACTGTGTCGTAGGGCTTCACTGATTCATTCATCAGAGCTAATTAATTTGATCGTAATTCATTTACATTACTCTGGAATGTTGTTTCCTCTATTTTGTCAATGTAGTGTTTATTTACCCTGAAACATTTGTCTTACAGTGCACAAAAGTATTAATTCAGAGTATTCACATCTTAAGCGTTATTATTTTAAATATTTTATAGCAGGTAATTCAAAGTATCTCAAAATGGTGGTAAAAAAACAGCAGGGCTGAACCCTACGCTACTCGGTTTAGAAAGGACAGTTGGTACTGACTTGTAAAAGAGTTGGAAATTAGACATTCCTGACATCAAGACTTAATACACGTTTTATCTCAAAAGCTTGGACAACGACTAAAAAAAAAAAACTCTTCTTTTTTTTAAGAGAGTTTTTAAAAACAGGTAGAAACATGCTCATTCTAGCCATTGTACATGCCTTAAAAAAAGAATACATTTTAAACCCCATGTAATTTGCATATCACTTTGGCAAGGGAGGGATACAATACTAGTGCATTACATTTCAACACACCGCCCCAGTTTGCACATTTGAAATGTTTTGTTCTTTACATAGGAAAAAAAAACGACTTTTTCAATTTGTCTTTCAATTACATCACTGTACAAAAAAAGAGAGCAACAGACTATAAAATGAATCCACAAGTCAGGACAAAAAAGGAAACAAATCAAGAAAAGAAAATTGCATAATTTTCACATATAGACTGGAGAGACCATTGGACCGCTAGAACCCTGTGAAGTGTTCACTTTGGGAAGTGTCCTCATCCCAACCCTGTTATATACCCCTCAATGAGACCAGACAGGAGACACGTGGGGACTGGAGAGTCCTGTATATCCATACTATACTTCAGACCAACCTTACCAAGCCATTTCTTAAAGAGAAGGGCCCAGGATCATTTAAAGAAAGCCCGGCCTTAACCTCCTATTATTACACCCTCTCAGCGGTCTTCTGAGAACAAGGCTCCGCCACATCCAATCCCACGGACATTCAACGAGCTCTGAAGAAGGGGACTAATTCTGTACTAGAGATTACCGACTGGTATCAGAGGGTGAATCACAGACGAGCCTGAATGAATAAAGAGTCTTCTTTGGCCACTTCACCAGTCACACCTCAATAAGACTATACCACCACATCAGTAGTGTGCTCAGTGAGGATAGAGCGGAGGAGCATGGATAGCTGGACTCATACATAGAGATACAACACTAGAGGCTGATTTCATAGAGCCCCAATGCTCTAGAAGGGAACAATTTGTCAGCCATCTTACATGGGGACAGTTCTGAACCGTTCTATCTCCATAAACTTGGTTGTAAATCCTCTGTAATTGAATGACTAGCAAGGCCTTTGTTTTTAGAGGCCTTGGCTCTGTCTGAGCGATGTCATGGCTTTCTGTCGTTCTGTTTAGGACATTGTTAATTTCCTGTTCTTTTCAAACAAATGTGCAACTAAAGGCTTTCTGGCTTTCCATATTCCACTGGTAGTGGCATCCATATTTCCCCTCCCATGTCTGTTTTCTCTGCTTGGCTTGCGTCATATAAATGTTGAGTGGTGTGAAATGCATGCTGGGACTGTTCCTCCCTCTCCTCCCCTCTCGGCTGGATTTAGTTTGGCCCGGGCCCAGTCGGTGTCACTGTAAACCCAAACATCTCCAACCTGGGCTGTCTACTCTGTTTTACAGTGTACCAGACGCAAGTGCCAAAAGAACACGTAGTGTTGATGTCAATGTCTACCAGCAACTCCCCCCTCTCCCTCTTCTCTCTCCTGCTCCCTACAGAGTGTTTCAGAGATTACACACTCCAGGCTGTGTGTCCCTTGGCAGTGTTTGGGGTGACCCCCATTACAGGGTTCCCATATGATCCTGGGGTAGAACACCAGGAGAATGTTCCGGCCAAAGCATTTCCACTCAAGCAGAACCATGCTGATGGGGATTCTGTCTTTGCTGGGACATAAACCAAGGAGCACACACGCATGCAAGCACACACACAGGCACAGTGTACAGTATGGTGAAGCACCTCGCCAGTCATGTTTGGCCTTCTTATTATTTCATCGCCATGGACACTACTACTGCTCAGTGTACAAACCACTCCCTCAATATATCCATGTCTGGCCTCACTGCAGGGTCAAAGGCCATTGTGCTGTAAATGTGGGATCCCTTTTAGAGCGTACCACTATTGTAGAAAAGCTGAACCCTGTGTTCAGTGGCGTTGAGCGAGTGTGTTGGGCTTTTATTGCTGGTGCTACAGACCTTTCCCCAACGAGAGTTCCTTTCTCTCTCCCGTCTGTCTTCAAGGATCATGGTGCAGCGCTTATTGTCCTTGGTACTTTCCTCAGTCTCTTAAAGGCCTGCCTGCTGATCACCACAGATGAGAGAGATGCAGCACAAACCAGTAGATGAACATTGTTCTCTGTCAGGAGTACCATTCATGACAACACGTAGTTCCTTTTAGAAGCACTGCTTGTGTACATGCCTTTTTCAAATACCTCATGCAATCCTCCTCTCAGACACAAATTCAGTTCCATCGATCGGAGGCAAAATGCTTTGAAATGAACAAGAACAAAGTACCCTCATAAAACCCAAACATGTTTTTTTGGCCTCCCCTCCCTCCATAAAGACAAACACATCTATTTTGACATAGTCTCTCACCTAAAAGAGGCAATACTATGCAGGAACTTTCAAACAAGAAGTAAATCCAAAGGACGGTACCAACTTTGTCACAAACAGAATAAATCAGCTCATAATAATGATATCATAAACATATACATTAGTAATACAATGATCTGGTCCTTCACCAGAGAGATTGCAAGGAGAAGGTTCCTCTTTTACTCTCTCTTATTCCCTATTTCTATCTTTATTTCAGTCAGTCACAAACACATTGGAATGCTGGAGAGATGTTGGTGGGGGGTGTTGGTGTGGAGGGGAACGGTTTGTGACTGTGGAGGTGTCGTTTATGCGTGACCTCCTTGGGTTTATCTCTAAAGTTTACACCAAGGAGAAAGAGGAGAAGACATTACTGTCATCCACCCTCAGTCTCAACGATGCAGGTGCCAGCAGTGGAGAAGTAGAGAAAAAATGTTTTTAATATTCCTTCATGGTGTTTGTGTTAATAATTGTTTGCCAGGAGACAAAATGTAAACAGCAGTTTCTTCTGGCACCAGCTCCAGGACTCCCGAACACTGGCTCTCTCCGTCATCGTCATCTCTGCAGACCAGCTTGAGAGGAACATCATTCTCTCTCCACACCAGCAAAGAGGGGCTAGAGAGTCGACATCGTGTGTGCTGGTTGTGGAGAGTCGGATCATCGTTGCGACAGCTCTTCCGCTCCTTCTCACGACCCCTCCTCACGACCCCTCCTCACGACCCCTCCTCACGACCCCTCCTACTCTCTTCATCATGGATGACATAAGCCAGAACAGCATCATGACATAGCCTACCCTTCGGTCCCCTTCTCCACCCCACCGCCCCTGGCCCAGAAACCCTACAACAGCCAGAAGCCTCTCCTTGAAGACTTCCCTACAGCACTTTGGGAACGTCCCAATAAAACAAAATCACATGACAAGGTGACAAGAACAGGTGCAGCTGGACTCATAATAAATAAAAAATACAGCAAATATTCCTTGGCAGCTTTTTTTCACGTCCCCCTCCTCCTCCTTCCATTACAACTGTAAAAAGAGAGAGTGGAATGGAGTGGTCGCCCCACTCGTTCCCTACCCTGCCCCCTCACTTACCCAGCATTTAGCCCTGTCTCCATCAGACGTAGGCGGATTCGCTGGACTGGGTCCTGCCCATGTTGGGGGGCTGCGACATGTGGGTCATGTCCTTCTTGCGGATCTCGCAGATGGACTTGCGGCGGGCCTGCACGCCCCGGATGGCTGCCTTGATCTTCTTCCAGCCCAGGTGGTTGAGCTCTGCCAGGTTGAGCAGCACGCAGATGCCGCTCACCGCGAACATGAAGACCAGGAAGACCGTCTTCTCGGTGGGCCGCGACACGTAGCACTCCACTTCCTTCACGCAGGGGTAGCGGTCGCACTCGAAGATGCCCGGCACGCTGAAGCCGTATAGGAAGTACTGTCCCACCAGAAAGCCGATCTCCAGTGCATTACGGAACACCACCTGGATAATGTAGAAGCGTGAGATGCCCTCCTGCTGGCGCTGCTTGGACTTCTTGCCATGTGTGAGCCCCCGCGGCACATTGGGGATCTCCTTGACCTCCATGCAGTCATGCTCGTCCTTCCCGCCACCGTCGCCGTGGTGCACCAGGATGCCGTTGATGTTACGAAGCTTCCTGGTGCCACTTTGCCCGTAATCCGAACGCTCCAGCAGCGGGTAGAGGAAGGAGTAGCGTCTGTCACGCTGCTTGGCCGACTGGTGCACAGAGTAGGTGATGAAGCACAGGCTGGGCGTACACACCAGAATGATCTGGAAGACCCAGTAGCGGATGTGGGAGATGGGGAAGGCCTTGTCGTAGCAGGCCTGGTTGCAACCCGGCTGCAGGGTGTTGCAGATGAACATGGTCTGCTCGTCCTCGTACACCGTCTCGCCAACGATGGCCACGATCAGGATCCGAAAGATCACCACCACGGTCAGAAGAATCCTGTATGAAAGAGGCACACACAGAGAGACACAGTTAACAACTGGAGGGAGTGGTGAAGAGAGAAAGGATAGTAGAAGACCAATAAAACATATTGGATTAAAGAGACTGAAGTAGCTTTGGGCACAGCAGGAGCAAGAGAGAGAGAGAGAACTTGGATAAGAGATGTGGAGTTGTGGGAATTATGAGTAGTGAGTGATAGGTAAGGATGTCACTGTTCCTTTAGATGAGGTAGAACAAGGGATTCATCTGGAGCACATTCATCTGCTGAGCACAATATCTACAGAGCATTCAGAAAGTATTCAGCCCTGTTTACTCTTTCCACATTTTGTTATGTTACAGCCTTATTCTAAATTGGATTAAATCTGTTTTTTTTTGTCCTCATCAATCTACACACAAAGAAAAAACAGGTAGATTAATGTAGAACAACAATTCTTTAATCAATTTTAGAATAAGGCTGTAACGTAACAAAATGTGGAAAAAGTCAAGGGGTCTGCATACTTTCCGAATGCACTTTACATATATTAGAGAAATAACAATTATTACGTGAATATTTTTTCCGTGCTAGTTCCAGTCATTTTATCTCCAGCGCAACAGTCATTTAAAACAGGGACATGACACATCTCTCTGTTTCATGGTCTAATTTTAGCATCAGGCTCCTTTAACACGTAACCCTCATCCCAGTCCCTGCTAAAGTGGATCTTGCTGTAATTAATTTTGTAACACACAATCTCTGTCTTCCCATTTTTCCTTTCCCCTTAGCAACCGATGACACTATGCACCTCGTCTGCGGTTTACATGCTATTTCTGTGCGTGTGACAGAGGGGGGAGAGAGAGATTACTGTGGTAGTGGGGGTGTGAAGCAATTCACTGTGATTTTTCAGTGGTGTGCTTTAATGTGACATGTTGAGACGTATGTATACAAGCGTGTGCGCTGCTTTTGTATAGCGTAGGGCTACGATTTCATTATGCGAGTGGGCTTCAGAGGCACCCTCCTTTTCCACTGTCAATGGAACTCAGACACTCTCACTCAAAGCTCTCTTCTCATTCATTTTTCATACAAACACAGCAGGCATTTTTAACGCAAGCCTTTTGTGTGGCGTAGCCTGCAGCTCTCGAAAAGAGTTCAGAGCAATTCACACTTGAATTGAACCTGTATTATAAATGATCATTTTTACTCCGCGGGCACAGATTTACCCACCTGCGTCTGACAATACCAATCCATTGGTCCTGGAACTCATTAACAATATTGTGATAACGTTTATGAAGTGATGACGACAATAGAACAAAGTGGGGTTGTCACCTTAGTTGCCAAATAGTTGGATGTGGTTCGGCTGATGTGGGTGAATTGGTAACCTACCAATCGGAGCGGTTTACTGGCCTGCACATGCCACAGCTGTGGTTTCAAGGGGCATATTTCATCTGACCCAAAGTCAGCCGCTACTCACATGTAGGCCTTACCTCTCATCATAGACAGAGACTACAGAGGTAAAAAAAAAAATATATGCCTGGAAATAAATGATTATTACTATTTAAAGAAGACATGCTCCCAATCCGCCCACCTGTAATCTGATGTGCCGGATGGAAACCCAGTAGAGACTAAATTAAATGCTTTTCCCCTTGGCGCCAGTTTAGGGCTGAGTATTCACTGTAGCAGTTCTAGAGCATTGTGCCAGCTAGCGCACTGTATCAGTCACAGGATGGGAAAAAGTATTATTAGGTACAGAGGAAAAACATCAAGTTACTGTCAAATTAGTTACAGACAGAGATTAAAAGTCACACAAAAAATGCAGGAGCTAGAGATTTCCTTGAATAAAAAAAAAATGCCATGAGAGAACAAAATCTCATCAGGGAGAATGAATTATATAATGGCTTCCACAGGCAACCCCACAACCTTAATCTGCACCAGGGCCAATGGAGGATTCTTGCATTAGGCCTAGTAGTTTGTTTAATGCCATCGAATAGCTTTAGATTATCTATGCCCATAACCCCCACCTGCTTCTTCTCCTCTTTTCCCTTCACTATCTCTCTTTCTGTCTTTTCTCCCTGTCTTTCTGTGCTCCTGCTCCTACCATCTCACTCCCTCCTACCCCCCCCTCTCTTTCCCTCCCCATCTCTGCCTGGCACTACAACAGAATCAGCTCCAAATAGAGACTATTTCTCTTTTTTTTGGGAACCATTTTTGCTACCATTGTCGGCAGACCCTGTTTAACATTAAAAGGAAATCTCCTTTGTGAATCTTGCAAAAACGTCCAAAACGATCTGAGTAGTCCTCCGGCCCTCCCCCTCAACAGCCTGTATTTGTTTGTCGTTAAATGAACACCCTGTCTGTGTTTTCATCCAATCCCCAGTGATTACTTCAAAACATTATGCCCAGAACCCAAACTGCTTCTTTTAATTTGATCATGGTTTCTCTCTCAAATTTGAGGACAAAAGCCAGGGGGAGGTTTATTTGTATCTGCAGTGATCCGTAACTAACAGGGTGCACCAACATGTGGAATTATACATTCTTTTTCGGAGTGAAGCGTTGTCACAACCGTCCGCGCACAAACCACTGAGCAGCTTGCATTGTTTGCCTGCTAAAAAAGAAATACAGAGATGCCATTTGAAGTGATGCCGCTGTACCATCGTTGTTATGGAGGAAGAACAGCCCCTGTTATACCGTACGGTCATGAATGTCGCTCTTCCCTAAGTGTGACTTACCGATTCAACAGTGTTTCTTTAAGTAACCCCTGGAGATAGTATGTTGATTGAGGAAAGTGGGTACGAGAGGAAGGAGGGGGGGCTCCCTGGTGCCTTTACCCACAAACCCCCTCCCTCCCCTCCTCTCTCGCCTCGCACCCAACTTCCTCTGCCAGTTACCATGGCAACAGACGATGGGAAGAAAAATGAGAGGTGCTCATGAGCTCTGATTCGAGCCGAGGACCAGCTAAAGTGAAGAAAGGCAACTTAACTACCCAGCTAAGCTGAGAGAAAAAAAACACCAGCAATAACAATGCTACCAAATCAAACTGGAACTGTCTTCTCTCATCTGTGGATGGAAGCCAGAAAACAATCATTCCACACCCAGGAGAGAACATCTCTCACAACCTGTTGTGTAGAATGGGGCAGACATGGTTGATCTGTGATGGAATCTTATTGATAACCACGAACACGACCGATATATACTAATATAAAAAGACACTAGAGAAGTGTATGTGTTCCATCTGTCTTGTCCAATGCATAGGCTCCCGAGTGGCGCAGCGGTCTAAGGCACTGCATCTCAGTGCAAGAGGCGTCACTACAGGCCCTGGTTTGAATCCAGGCTGTATCACATCCGGCCGTGATTGAAAGTCCCATAGGGCGGCGCACAATTGGCCCAGCGTCGTCTGGGTTTGGCCGGGGTAGGCCGTCATTGTAAATAAGAATTTGTTCTTAACTGACTTGCCTAGTTAAATAAAGGTTAAATAAATCAATTGGCTAGGTCATGTTATTAGAAAGTATTCAAGTCCTTTTCAGTAGGTGATGGCTGAAAAAGCGATCCATACAAAAGAAGCTGTGAAGAGTCAAAGCTGGCTTGTTTGCCCTATGATTTAAGCGTTCCCCATGTGATACTGCTGTGTAATCCTCTTAAAGGGCTCCCTCTTTCCCCCGTTGTCTGGGCTTCTGCTGCTGCTTTACCTGGTCTCATCCCTTTAACTCTCTCTATAAAGTATTTCCCTGGCTTCTGCTGCTGCTTTACCTGGTCTCATCCCTTTAACTCTCTCTATAAAGTATTTCCCTGGCTTCCTCATGTCTGTCTTGTGTCAGGCTAACAAGGTTGAGCAACAATAGGACCTGGTTGACTTGACAGCAGGCCATTTGGCACCTAGCCCACAGCTACAGTACGTCTTGCTTCCGGTGAGGTCAGAATCTTGTCCGTTTAGCCAATACTGTATCGACTCTCCCCAGAGAATGTAGCCTATTTCCTCAGCTGCTCACACACGTCCCCCCACACACACACACACACACACACGTCCCCCCCCACACACACACATCCCCACACACACACACGTCCATACATATACACACATACAGTGTATGAAATCGTACACACATGCTTACACACATACTGTATATAAAACATCACCATCAGCACAGACACACCTATATTAATACACAGCCACATACCCAGTCAAGCATACACACAAAATACATGATGCAAATAGTCTGATATAATTATTACTGGGCTGTCCATTACAAATCCACCCACCTTAGAGTGCACGGGAAGAACACAGGAATGTCAGACATTACAGACACAATCAGCTTTCTAATGGTCGACAACAGCTGTGTGTGTGAGTGTCTTTGCGTATCTGTTTACTTGGGTGTGTCTGTTGGGTTGTGTGTGTTTGCGTGTGTGTGAGTGTGGATGGCACTCTGTTGGCCGGGGAGCGGCTCCCCTCTGCTCCTTCTGTCACCGACTGGAATGTGACAGAGATGGAGGAGGTCCAGGATAGCCCTCAAGACCGGAACACACCCTCCGTGGCAGAGCCAGTACACACTGCTCAGTGCTAAGTGTGTGTGTGTGTGTGTGTGTGTGTGTGTGTGTGTGTGTGTGTGTGTGTGTGTGTGTGTGTCACTGGGTGTGGGTTTTTGTGTGGTTTGGTGTGACAGATATAGAGCCAATATTGTATGTGTGTGTAGATGGGTAGAAGGTAATGATCCGTGTCTGTGTTTTTTGTGTGTCTATATAGGTCTAAAGTCTATGCCGTACGGATGTAAATCTCATTTGTAGACCTCTGACGCGAGACAGTACCCACTATCTACTTCTCATTAGGTCCTACTACTGGCCTGAAAACAAACACACTATCCCTGTGCAGCTGATCAGTACTGAGAGACAGACTGGGGTCATGGCACAGTGGTGTCCTCTCTCGATGGACACACACAAGGGCACTAGAGTGACTGGAGCTGCATTTTGTACTGATGATTTAATTATACACAGCACAGCCGTGATTAATCCATATTTACCACACGAGTAGCTCCAAGTACACTCACAGTCTCACGGCAGTCCTTTACAGAGTCCCAGAGACCTCCACTCCACACTAATCAACTGGGAACAGTATAGGTGTGCTATAGTGCTGATATCGTCATGGCAACACAGCCATCAGAGTAGAGTGCTGGGTTTGGGAAGGTCATGAGGTGTGAGCTGGGAAGAGAGCAACAGTCAGCGACCGGGGTGGGAGCACGGCTATAATCCACATTTAATCTGCTGTTTTGGACAATCCAGTGTGGCCCATGCCAACGCCAAAACCCAAATCACTCTCAGTCACACATGCTGGAAGCATTCTCCACTGACTCCCAGCCACACATGGTTAGCACACACTCCTCTATCGCTCCTAAATATATTCTAAACATGTACAGTACAGAGAAGTATTATTCATATATTCTAAACATGTACAGTACAGAGAAGTATTATTCATATATTCTAAACATGCACAGTACGGAGAAGTATTATTCATATATTCTAAACATGTACAGTACAGCAAAGTATTATTAATATATTCTAAACATGTACAGTAGAGAGAAGTATTATTCATATATTCTAAACATGTACAGTACAGAGAAGTATTATTCATATATTCTAAACATGTACAGTACAGAAGTATTATTCATATATTCTAAACATGTACAGTACAGAGAAGTATTATTCATATATTCTAAACATGTACAGTACAGAAGTATTATTCATATATTCTAAACATGTACAGTACAGAGAAGTATTATTCATATATTTTAAACTTGTACAGTACAGAAGTATTATTCATATATCCTAAACATGTACAGCGAAGTATTATTAATATATTCTAAACATGTACAGTACAGAGAAGTATTATTCATATATTTTAAACTTGTACAGTACAGAAGTATTATTCATATATCCTAAACATGTACAGCGAAGTATTATTAATATATTCTAAACATGTACAGTACAGAACTATTATTAATATATTCTAAACATGTACAGTACAGAGAAGTATTATTAATATATTCTAAACATGTACAGTACAGAGAAGTATTATTAATATATTCTAAACATGTACAGTACAGAAGTAGTATTAATATATTCTAAACATGTACAGTACAGAAGTATTATTAATATATTCTAAACATGTACAGTACAGAGAAGTATTATTAATATATTCTAAACATGTACAGTACAGAACTATTATTAATATATTCTAAACATGTACAGTACAGAGAAGTATTATTAATATATTCTAAACATGTACAGTACAGAAGTATTATTAATATATTCTAAACATGTACAGTACAGATAAGTATTATTCATATATTCTAAACATGTACAGTACAGAGAAGTATTATTAATATATTCTAAACATGTACAGTACAGAAGTATTATTAATATATTCTAAACATGTACAGTACAGATAAGTATTATTCATATATTCTAAGTATGTACAGTACAGCGAAGTATTATTAATATATTCTAAACATGTACAGTACAGAAGTATTACTAATATATTCTAAACATGTACAGTACAGAGAAGTATTATTCATATATTCTAAACATGCACAGTACAGAAAAGTATTATTCATATATTCTAAACATGTACAGTTGAAGTTGGACGTTTACATACACTTAGGTTGGAGTCATTTAAAACTCGTTTTTCAACCACTCCCTAAATTTCTTGTTAACAAACTATAGTTTTGGCAAGTCGGTTAGGACATCTACTTTGTGGATGACAAGTCATTTTTCTAACAATTGTTTACAGACAGATTGTATCACAATTCCAGTGGGTCAAAAATGTACATACACTATGTTGACTGTGCCTTTAAACAGCTTGGAAAATTCCAGAAAATGTCATGGCTTTAGAAGCTTCTGATAGGCTAATTGACATCATTTGAGTCAATTGGAGGTGTACCTGCGGATGTATTTCAAGGCCTAACTTCAAACTCAGTGCCTCTTTGCTTGACATCATGGGAAAATCAAAAGAAATCAGCCAAGATCTCAGAAAGAAAATTGTAGACCTCCACAAGTTTGGTACATCCTTGGGAGCAATTTCCAAATGCCTGAAGGTACCACATTTATCTGTACAAACAATAGTACGCAAGTATAAACACCATGGGACCACGCAGCTGTCATACCGCTCAGGAAGGAGACATGTTCCGTCTCCTAGAGATGAACGTACTTTGGTGCAAAAAGTGAAAATCAATCCCAGAACAACAGCAAAGGACCTTGTGAAGATGCTGGAGGAAACAGGTACAAAAGTGTCTATAGCCACAGTAAAATGAGTCCTATATCGACATAACCTGAAAGGCCGCTCAGCAAGGAAGAAGCCCCTGCACCAAAACCTCCATAAAAAAGCCAGACAACAGTTTGCCACTGCACATGGGGACGAAGATCGTACTTGTTGGAGAAATGTCCTCTGGTCTGATGAAACAAAAATAGAACTGTTTGGTCATAATGACTATCATTATGTTTGGAGGGAAAAAGGGGGAGGATTGCAAGCCGAAGAACACCATCCCAACCGTGAAGCACGGGGGTGGCAGCATCATGTTGTGGGGGTGCTTTGCTGCAGGAGGAACTGGTGCACTTAACAAAATAAATGGCATCATGAGGATGAAAGATTATGTGGATAAATTGAAGCAACATCTCAAGACATCAGGTTAAAGCTTGGTCGCAAATGGGTCTTCCAAATGGACAATGACCCCAAGCATACTTCCAAAGTTGTGGCAAAATGGCTTAAGGACAACAAAGTCAAGGTATTGGAGTGGCCATCACAAAACCCTGACCTCAATCATATATAACATTTGTTGGCAGAACAGAAAAAGTGTATGCGAGCAAGGAGGCCTACAAACCTGACTCAGTTACACCAGCTCTGTCAGGAGGAATGGGCCAACCTTCACCCAACTTATTGTGGGAAGCTTGTGGAAGGCTACCCAAAACGTTTGACCCAAGTCAAACAATTTAAAGGCAATGCTACCAAATACTAATTGAGTGTATGTAACCTTCTGACCCACTGGGAATGTGACGAAATAAATAAAAGCTGAAATAAATAGTTTCTCTCTACTATTATTCTGACATTTCACGTTCTTAAAATAAAGTGGTGATCCTAACTGACCTAAGATAGGGAATTTTTACTAGGATTAAATGTCAGGAATTGTGAAAAACTGAGTTTAAATGTAGTTGGCTAAGGTGTATGTAACTTACGACTTTAACTGTACAGTACAAAGAAGTATTCTAAATCTATTCTAAACATGTACAGTACAGAGAAGTATTATTCATATATTCTAAACATATACAGTACAGAGAAGTATTATTCATATATTCTAAACATATACAGTACAGATAAGTATTATTCATATATTCTAAACATGTACAGTACAGATAAGTATTATTCATATATTCTAAACATGTACAGTACAGAGAAGTATTATTCATATATTCTAAACATGTACAGTACAGAGAAGTATTATTCATATATTCTAAACATGTACAGTACAGAGAAGTATTATTAATATATTCTAAACATGTACAGTACAGAGAAGTATTATTCATATATTCTAAACATATACAGTACAGAGAAGTATTATTCATATATTCTAAACATGTACAGTACAGAGAAGTATTATTCATATATTCTAAACATGCACAGTACGGAGAAGTATTATTCATATATTCTAAACATGTACAGTACAGAGAAGTATTATTCATATATTCTAAACATGTACAGTACAGAGAAGTATTATTCATATATTCTAAACATGTACAGTACAGAGAAGTATTATTCATATATTCTAAACATATACAGTACAGAGAAGTATTATTCATATATTCTAAACATGTACAGTACAGAGAAGTATTATTAATATATTCTAAACATGTACAGTACAGAGAAGTATTATTCATATATTCTAAACATATACAGTACAGAGAAGTATTATTCATATATTCTAAACATGTACAGTACAGAGAAGTATTATTAATATATTCTAAACATGTACAGTACAGAGAAGTATTATTCATATATTCTAAACATATACAGTACAGAAGTATTATTCATATATTCTAAACATGTACAGTACAGAGAAGTATTATTAATATATTCTAAACATGTACAGTACAGAGAAGTATTATTCATATATTCTAAACATGTACAGTACAGAGAAGTGTTATTCATATATTCTAAGTATGTACAGTACAGAGAAGTATTATTCATATATTCTAAACATGTACAGTACAGAGAAGTATTATTAATATATTCTAAACATGTACAGTACAGAGAAGTATTATTCATATATTCTAAACATATACAGTACAGAAGTATTATTCATCTATTCTAAACATGTACAGTACAGATAAGTATTATTAATATATTCTAAACATGTACAGTACAGAGAAGTATTATTAATATATTCTAAACATGTACAGTACAGATAAGTATTATTCATATATTCTAAACATGTACAGTACAGAGAAGTATTATTCATATATTCTAAACATGTACAGTACAGAGAAGTATTATTCAGAAGTATGCAAGGACCCCAGACATTATGATTCACGAGACATGTCACACCAAGATTGATGTGTACAGTTAGTGAATCAATGTAAAAAAATAACAAATTGCTAGTTGTGCATTTCAGTGTGATGAACGTCTACATTTTGGGTGAAGGTTGTGCATTTTAATGCTTGTGTGTTTACCTGTTTATCGGTGGGGGAGAGAGAGGGAAGGAGAAAAAGAGTGGAGGAGAGGTCAGTGACTCTGGCTGTTGAAGGGCTGTTAATGAGGGTTCAGTCCATGAGTCAGCGCTTATGACTTCCAGGGGTTATAAATGACCGTAAGACTGACCTTAAATGACCGTAAGACTCACAGGGAGAGAATAGAATAGACAGTGTCCCAGACCACTCTTAGGCCTCTCTTAATTATTATCTTATTAACTCATGTCAACAACTCAAACAGTCATGGAGCCATAGATTCAGAGAGAGACATACCATGGTTTGTCGGAGATTAAGTAAAGACCTCATTGTTTAGGCCTCACACTAATGTTGGGCTTTCCACAACAGAACAGTGAGTTGTCTTTATTTTACTTAGCAAGAAGCATATGAAAGGTTGTATCAGTTTGTTAGAAGCATTTTCCCTTTGTTCTAAGCTTCCATAGACTCATAATGAGATCCACTGATTGTACAAAGGCACCAGCGCTCTCGCTCTATCTGTGAGAGTAAGATGGGTAAAGTGTCTGTGGGTATTGATTTGCACCTGGTGCAGATCATATCTTTCCCATACATCTCTGACACATTGTCTTATACTGCCTCTCAATGTTTATCTATTTTAATAAGGTCTCTCTCTCGTTCCCTGAACAGATAGAACTAGAAGGCCTTGAGAGGGAGGGAGGGAGGGAGGGCGGAACTGAGGCAACCTGCATCTTATCATTCTGCTGCAATGTTTGGGCTATAGGCATGATGAGGGCAGATATGGCATTGGTCTCTCTCTCCACCTCCTCTCTCTCTCTCTCTGAATGTCTCCTATCTCTCCACCTCCTCTCTCTCTCTCTCTGAATGTCTCCTATCTCTCCACCTCCTCTCTCTCCCTCTCTCTCTCGCTCTCTCTCGTTCCCTGAACAGATAGAACTAGAAGGCCTTGAGAGGGAGGGCGGAACTGAGACACAACCTGCATCTTATCGTTCTGCTACAATGTTTGGTCTATAGGCATGATGAGGGCATGGGGAGATATGGCATTAGTGTGTGTGTGTTTGTCCACTGTGTCCAACGTTCTCCCTCAGGGCTGACAGCAGCAGTTGTCAGGCCTGTGTGAGTGAGCCAGACAGCTCAGTCACACAAGCACACACTTAATCACGCACACAAACACACACACAAAAGGTGTGATGACAAAAAGTGTGATGCTCCCATCTGAGGCCTAAGGAGATCAGACACATGAACCACTGCTCTCTCCCCGTGTGTGTGTGTGTGTGTGTGTGTGTGTGTGTGTGTGTGTGTGTGTGTGTGTGTGTGTGTGTGTGTGTGTAATACATGTCCCAAATGTTTGTAACACAATTTACTTGGAAAGAGTGGAAATCAATTCAGTATATTCTTGCCAGTCAAATGACCTCTCTCTCTGCAGCATGGTGAAGCTGAATAGTTAATGGGAAGATAAGTGAATTTGATAACGTGTTAGGTGGAGTGTGAAGTCATTGTCACATTTAGCATGTGGTTATTCATATTTGGCTGCTAACAGTGTGTGGCTTACTCAGTTTTGGCAGTGTAAACGTTTGCCTGAGAGTGTAAGAGTAAATATAGCATCCGCACTGCAATTTGCTTACGCTTGTGTTTGTATGTTTGGCCGGCCATCTGGCTGTATGACTGTGTGTGTGTGTGTGTGTGTGTGTGTGTGTGTGTGTGTGTTGGGGGGCGAACTTGTGAGTCAAATGAGGATCTGTTTCACAAGTGTCTGTTTATGTTTGTCTATCTGTGTTGGAGGGAGCGTGGCATCTGTTCTTTATTGGTCTGTGTAAGGTGTTTCACTGGTGTCTGTGTGCGTGAATAAGTGTGTGTGTGTGTGTGTGTGTGTGTGTGTGTGTGTGAGCTGTCTGGCTCTCTCATCAGCTTCTATCACTTTGACTCAACCACACACAGCAGCTGCTGCTGTCAGCCCTGAGGGACAACGTTGGACACAGTGGACAAACACACACACACACACACACAAATGCCATATCTCCCCATGCCCTCATCATGCCTATAGCCCAAACATTGCAGCAGAATGATAAGATGCAGATTGTGTCTCAGTTCCGCCCTCCCTCTCAAGGCCTTCTAGTTCTATCTGTTCAGGGAACGAGAGAGAGAGAGAGAGAGAGAGAGTTAGACCTTATTAAAATAGAAAAACATTGAGAGGCAGTATAAGACAATGTGTCAGAGATGTATGGGAAAGATATGATCTGCACCAGGTGCAAATCAATACCCACAGACACTCATGGATGCTTAGAACAAAGGGAAAATGCTCCTAACAAACTGATACAACCTTTCATATGCGTCTTGCTAAGTAATATAAAGAAAACTCACTGTTCTGTTGTGGAAAGCCCAACACTAGTGTGAGGCCTAAACAATGAGGCCTTTACTTAATCTCTGACAAACCATGGTATGTCTCTCTCTGAATCTATGGCTCCATGACTGTTTGAGTTGTTGACATGAGTTAATAAGATAATAATTAAGAGTGGCCTAAGAGTGGTCTGTGACACTGTCTATTCTATTCTCTCCCTGTGAGTCTTACGGTCATTTAAGGTCAGTCTTACGGTCATTTATAACCCCTGGAGGTCATAAGCGCTGACTCATGGACTGAACCCTCATTAACAGCCCTTCAACAGCCAGAGTCACTGACCTCTCCTCCACTCTTTTTCTCAAACCCCCCCCCTCTTAGGATTCCTAATCATCTGTTGATTGTTTACCCAGCTGTTTGGGATACAGTAAGTAGTCGAGTGGAGCCGTCACACCTGGATTAATCCAGTCAGATAGAACCCCATTGAGAGAAAATCACTCAGAAGTCTCTGAATGTAACAGCTGTGTATAGGATATCTTCCGGCTTTTTCAAAGTGACATGGTTTATCCTAACACTCATCCATACACCCATGCACAAAAGACAAGGGTTTATCTGTATGACTTTAACAGTGATGACAGGGAGCTTAGCGTTAAAGGATTGGAAGGATGAGTAATTGGAATAATGGATAGAAAATAAGAAAGGATGAGAGAGGAGGAATGGGTTGTGGGAGGAAAGGGTGAAAAGAGAGATGGGTGGGAGATATGGAATGAGAACAGAAAACTGGACAAATCAAGAAAGAAACATCCAGTGGAGAGGAGAATAAGGGAAATTAGAATATATATGATTTGATTTGATTAGATTTTTTGATTTGATTTTTGATTTGATTTGATTTTTGATTTGATTTGATTTGCATTTGAACACATTTTTATACGCTGTGGTGCATGTTGATAGACACATTTATTGGTTGTAGGGTAGGGGTCAGTAACAGGTGTCCCGCGAAACCAAAACCGACCAACATTAAAAGGTTGGTGCCCCAACGTTTTTTTGGGGGGGGTGAATTTTATACTGAACAAAAATATAAACGCAACATGTAAAGTGTTGGTCCCAAGTTTCATGAGCTGAAGTAAAAGATCCCAAAACTTTTCCGTACAAAAAAAGCTTATTTCTCTCAAATTTTGTGCAAAAATTTGTTTGTCATTGTTAGTGAGCATTTCTCCACCTGACAGGTGTGGCATACTAAGAAGCTAATTAAACAGCATGATTATTACACCTTGTGTTGGGGATAGTAATAGACCACTCTAAAATGTGAAGTTCTGTCACACAACACAATAATACAGATGTCGCAAGTTGAGGGAGCATGCAATTGGCATGCTGACTGCAGGAATGTCCACCAGAGCTGATACCATTGAATTTAATGTTAATTTCTATACCATAAGCCACCTCCAATGTTGTTTTAGAGATTTTGGTAGAACATCCAACTGGCCTCACAACCGCAGACTAGGTGTAACCTAGCCCAGGACTTCCACATCCGGGTTCTTCACCTGCAGGATCGTCTGAGACCAGCCACCCGGACAGCGGATGAAACTGTGGGTTTGCACAACCAAAGAATTTCCACACAAACGGTCAGAAACAGTCTCAGGGAAACTCATCTGCATGCTCATTGCCGTAACCGACTTTGGTGGGCCAATGCTCAACTTTGACAGCTACTGGCACGCTGAAGAAGTTGGCTCTTCACAGATGAATCCCGGTTTCAACTGCACTGGGCAGATGGCAGACATTGTGAACAGAGTGCCCCATTGTGGTGGTGGGCTTATGATATGGGAAGGCATAAGCTACGAACACAATCAGCTTTAATATTGCAGATAGATTGTAGCTTCCATCAAAGTAATTGTCTGCATCATTTCCAATCCCCCATATGCATTTTTTGTAAATATATATACATTTGGAAACATATTCAGACCGCTTGACTTTTTCCAAATGTTGTTACGTTACAGCCTTATTCTAAAACGGATTAAATAGTTTCTACACACAATACCCCAGAATGACAAAGCAAAAAACTTTTTTTTATTTTTTAAAATTTTTGCAAATGTATATAAACTCTGAATCTGAAATATCACATTTACATAAGTATTCAGACCCTTTACTCAGTACATTGTTGAAGCACCTTTGGCGCGATTACAGCCTCAAGTCTTCTTGGGTATGACTCTACAAGCCTGGCACACCTGTATTTGGGGAGTTTCTCCCATTCTTCTCTGCAGATCCTCTCAAGCTCTGTCAGGTTGGATGGGGAGCATCGCTGCACAGCTACAGTTGAAGTCGGAAGTTTACATACACTTAGGTTCGAATAATTAAAACTCGTTTTTTCAACAACTCCACAAATTTCTTGTTAACAAACTATAGTTTTGGCAAGTCGGTGAGGACATCTACTTTGTGCATGACACAAGTAATTTTCCCAACTATTGTTTACAGACAGATTATTTCACTTATCATTCACTGTATCACAATTCCAGTGGATCAGAAGTTTACATACACTAAGTTGACTGTGCCTTTAAACAGCTTGGAATATTCCAGAAAATGATCATGGCTTTAGAAGCTTCTAATTGACATAATTTGAGCCAATTGGAGGTGTACCTGTGGATGTATTTCAAGGCCTACCTTCAAACTCAGTGCCTCTTAGCTTGACATCATGGAAAAATCAAAAGAATTCAGTCTGGTTCATCCTTGGGAGCCAGCCGTCATACTGCTCAGGAAGGAGACGCATTCTGTCTCCTAGAGATGAACAAACTTTGGTGCAAAAAGTACAAATCAATCCCAGAAAGAAACAGCAAAGGACCTTGTGAAGATGCTGGAGGAAACAGGTACAAAAGTAACTAAATCCACAGTAAAACGAGTCCAATATCGACATAACCTGAAAGGCAACTTAGCAAGGAAGAAACCACTGCTCCAAAACCGCCATAAAAAAGACAGACTACAATTTGAAACTGCACATGGGGACAAAGATCTTACTTTTTGGAGAAATGTCCTCTGGTCTGATGAAACAAAAATAGAACTGTTTGGCCATAATGACCATTGTTATGTTTGGAGGAAAAAGGGGGAGGATTGCAAGCCGAAGAACACCATCCCAACCTTGAACCACGGAGGTGGCAGCATCATGTTGTGGGGGTGCTTTGCTGCAGGAGGGACTGGTACACTTCACAAAATAGATGGCATCATGAGGATTAAAGATTATGTGGATATATTGAAGCAACATCTCAAGACATCAGTCAGGAAGTTAAAGCTTGGTCGCAAATGGGTCTTCCAAATGGACAATGACCCCAAGCATACTTCCAAAGTTGTGGCAAAATGGCTTAAGGACAACAAAGTCAAGGTATTGAGGTGGCCATCACAAAGCCCTGACCTCAATCCCTATAGAACATTTGTGGGCAGAACTGAAAAAGCTTGTGCGAGCAAGGAGGCCTACAAACCTGACTCAGTTACACAAGCTCTGTCAGGAGGAATGGGCTAAAATTCCCCCAACTTATTGTGGGAAGCTTGTGGAAGGCTACCCGAAACGTTTGACCCAAGTTAAACAATTTAAAGGCAATACACTCAATTAGTATTTGGTAGCATGTAAACTTTTGACCCACTGGGAATGTGATGAAAGAAAAAAAAGCTGAAATAAATGACTCAACTATTATTCTGACATTTCACATTCTTAAAATAAAGTGGTGATCCTAACTGACCTAAGAGAAGGAATTTTTACTAGGATTAAATGTCAGGAATTGTGAAAAACTGAGTTTAAATGTATTTGACTAAGGTGTGTGTGTATGTTAACTTCCGACTTCAACTGTATTTTCAGGTCTCTCCAGAGAAGTTCGATTGCGTTTAAGTCCGGCTCTGGCCGGGACACTCAAGGACATTCAGAGACTTGTCCCGAACCCACTCCAGCATTGTCTTGGCTGTGTGCTTAGGGTCGTTGTCCTGTTGGAAGGTGAACCTTCACTCCAGTCTGAGGTCCTGAGCACTCTGTAACAAGTTTTCATCTAGGATCTTTCTGTACTTTGGTCCGTTCATTGTTCCCTTGATCCTGACTAGTCTCCCAGTCCCTGCCACTGAACAACATCCCCACAGCATGATGCTGCCACCACCATGCTTCACCGTAGGAATGGTGCCAGGTTTCCTTCAGATGTGACACTTGGCATTCAGGCCAAAGAGTTCAATTGTGGTTTCATCAGACCAGAGAATCTTGTTTCTCATAGTCTGAAAGTCCTTTAGGTGCTTTTTGGCAAACCAAGTAGGCTGTCATGTACCTTTTACTGAAGAGTGGCTTCCATCTGGCCACTCTACCATAAAGGCCTGATTGGTGGAGTGCTGCAGAAATGGTAGTCCCTCTGGAAGGTTCTCCCATCTTGGTGGAGTCTTGGTGGTTCCAAACTTTTTCCATTTAAGAATGATGGAGGCCACTGTGTTCTTGGGGACCGTCAATGCTGCAAAACTTTTTTTGTATCCTTCCCAAGATCTGGGATCCCGAATGGCGCAGCTGTCTAAGGCACTGCATCTCAGTGCTAGAGGGGTCACTCCCGACCCTGGTTCGATTACAGGCTGTATCACAACCGGTCGTGATTGGGTGGTGCACAATTGGCCCAGCGTCGTCTGGGTTAGGGTTTGGCCGGGGTAGGCCGTCATTGTAAATAAGGATTTGTTCTTAACTGACTTGCCTAGTTAAATAAAAAAATGTGCCTCAATACAATCCTGTTTCGGAACTCTACGGATAATTCCTTCAACCTCATGGCTTGGTTTCTTCTCTAGCATGCACTGTCAAACGTGGGACCTTATATAGACAGGTGTGTGCCTTTCCAAATCATATCCATTCAATTGAATTTACCACAGGTGGACTCCAATCAAGTTATAGAAACATCTCGTGGATGATCAATGGAAACAGGATGCACCTGAGCTCAATTTCTAGTCTCATAGCAAAGGGTCTGAATATTTATGTAAATAAGGTATTTCATAGTTTTAAAAAAATGGTATTCATTTGCAAACCTTTCTAAAAACCTGTTTTCGCTTTGTCATTATGGGGTTGTGTGTATAGATTGATGAGGGAAAAATAAAATTAAACAATTTTAAAATAAGGCTGTAACGTAACAAAATGTGGAAAAACTGAAGGGGTCTGAATACTTTCCGAAAGCAGTGTATACATATAATATATAGAATAATATATATATATATATATATATATATATATATATATATATATATATATAAAATAATAGTGAAGACATCAACACTATGAAATAACATATATGGAATCATGTAGTAACCACAAAGTGTTAAACAAATCAAAATATATTTTAGATTCTTCAAAGTTGTCACAACGCTATTATCAAGGAATAATGTGGCTACTTTGAAGAATCTCAAATATAAAATATATTTTGATTTGTCCAGCACTTTTTTGCTAACTACATGATTCCATGTGTTATTTCATAGTATAGATGTCTTCACTATTATTCTACAATGTAGAAAATTGTAAAAATAAATAAAAACCCTTGAATGAGTAGGTGTGTCCAAAATTTTGACTGGAACTAATATATATATACAGTGGCAAGAATAAGTATGTGCACCCTTTGGAATTACCTGGATTTCTGCATAAATTGTTCATAAAATTCGCTCTGATCGTCATCTAGGTCACAACAATAGACAAACACAGTCTGCTTAAACTAATAACACACAAACAATTATACGTTTTCAGGTTATTGAACACACTGTGTAAACAATCACAATGCAGGGTGGGAAAAGTATTTGAACCCTTGGATATAATATCTGGTTGACCCTTCTTTGGCAGCAATAAACTCAACCAAACGTTTTCTGTAGTTGTGGATCAGACCTGCACAAAGGTCAGGAGGAATTTTGGACCATTCCTATTTACAAAACAGTTTCAGATCAGCAATTTTCTTGGGATATCTGGTGTGAACTGCTCTCTGGAGGGCAGGCCACAGCATCTCAATCGGGTTGAGGTCAGGACTCTGACTGGGCCACTCCAGAAGGCTTATTTTTCTTCTGTTGTTGATTTACTTCTGTGTTTTGGGTCGTTGTCCTGTTGCGTCACCCAACTTCTGTTGAGCGTCAATTGGCAGACAGATAGCCTTACATTCTCCTGCAAAATGTCTTGATCAACTTGGGAATTCCTTTTCCCGTCGATGATAGCAAGCTGTCCAGGCCCTGAGGCAGCCCCAAACCATGATGCTCCCTCCACCATAGTTTACAGTTGGGATTAGGTTTTGATGTTGGTGTGCTGTGCCTTTTTTTCCCCCACACATAGTGTTGTGTGTTCCTTCCAAACAACTCAACTGTAGTTTAATCTGTCCACAGAATATTTTGCCAGAAGCGCTGTGGAACATCTAAGAGCTCTTTTGCGAACTTCAGACGTGCAACAATGTTTTAATTGGACAGCAGTGGCTTCTTCCATGGTGTCCTCCCATGAACACCATTCCTGGTTAGTGTTTTACGAATATGGTACTCATCAACAGAGATGTTAGCATGTTCCAGAGATTTCTGTAAGTCTTTAGCTGACACTCTAGGATTCCTCTTAACCTCAGTGAGCATTCTGCACTGTGCTCTTGCAGTCATCTTTGCAGGGCGGCCCCTCCTATAGAGTAGCAACAGTGCTGAACTTTCTCCATTTATAAACAATTTGTCTTACCGGGGACTTATGAACATCAAGGCTTTTAGAGATACTTTTGTAACCCTTTCCAGCTTTATGCAAGTTAACAATTCTTACTCTTAATTTTGTTTGAGGCATGGTTCACATCAGGCAATGCTTTTTGTGAATAGAAAACTCAAATTCTAAAATTTAAAATTTAAATTTAAAATCTAAAATTCTGTGAGTGTTTTTTATAGGGCAGGGCAGCTCTAACCAACATCTCCAATCTCGTCTCATTGATTGGACTCCAGGTTAGCTGACTCCTGACTCTAATTAGCTTTTGGAGAAGTCATTAGCCTAGGTCGTCACACTTTTTCCAACCTACACTGTGAATGTTTAAATTATGTATTCAATATAGACAAGAAAAATACAATAATGTGTGTGTTATTATTTGAAGCACACTGTGTTTGTCTATTGTTGTGACTTAGATAAAGATCAGATCAAATTGTATGACTCATTTATGCAGAAATCCAGGTGATTCCAAAGGGTTCACATATTTTTCCTTGCCACTGTATATTTTTAAAATATATTTTCCTTTATTATGTTCCCCTAACTGTACCAACTGTACCACCACTTAATTGGAGTAAACTAACGGGCAACAATACTTAGGCTTCTACTTCCAGCTTTTTCTCTTCTTTTTTTTATCCCATCCTTCAGCTACCCTCATCCCCTCCCATCTATCGCTGAAGACCCTCATCCCCTCCCATCTATCGCTGAAGACCCTCATCCCCTCCCATCTATCGCTGAAGACCCTCATCCCCTCCCATCTATCGCTGAAGACCCTCATCCCCTCCCATCTATCGCTGAAGACCCTCATCCCCTCCCATCTATCGCTGAAGACCATCCAGTTTTGCTTTCTAGCTGGCATATATTTTTGACTGTGCCGTTTCACAAAAATTCTGAACCTCTATACATTTTACGGACCCAGTATATTTTACATTAGTTAACTTGTTGTTTTTAGTCCCACGCTTCATCTCCACTCAACCCCTCCCATCTATCTCTTAACACCATCCAGTTCTGATTTCTATTTGCCATATATTTTTCAACTGTGCTGTGATGTTTCACAAAAGCTCTGAACCTTTCCAGTTGCGTTTTATAGATGGCAATTTGATACCCTGACGAGATTCTGAGGCCCATTGTCTGTCGGGCCATTCATATATTCATTCATACATTACCTTCAGAAGTCACATAATTAGTTAAATAAAGTCCACCTGTGTGCAATCTAAGTGTCACATGATCTGTCACATGATCTCAGTATATATACACCTGTTCTGAAAGACCCCAGAGTCTGTAACACCATAAAGCAAGGGACACCACCAAGCAAGCAGCACCATGAAGACCAAGGAGCTCTCCAAACAGGTCAGGGACAAAGTTGTGGAGAAGTACAGAGGGTTGGGTTAT
Source organism: Oncorhynchus mykiss (assembly GCF_013265735.2). Classification (NCBI taxonomy): domain Eukaryota; kingdom Metazoa; phylum Chordata; class Actinopteri; order Salmoniformes; family Salmonidae; genus Oncorhynchus; species Oncorhynchus mykiss. The sequence goes on along the minus strand of NC_048588.1, from coordinate 10,035,292 downwards.
AAAATAATATATCTGAAACTTTGAACATCCCACAGAGCACTATTAAATCCATTATTAAAAAATTGAAAGAATATGGCACCACAACAAACTTGCCAAGAGAGGGCTGCCCACCAAAACTCACGGACGAGGCAGGGAGAGCATTAATCAGAGAGGCAACAAAGAGACCAAAGATAACCCTGGAGGAGCTGCAAAGCTCCCCAGCGGAGATTGGAGTATCTGTCCATAGGACCACTTTAAGCTGTACTCTCCACCGAGCTGGGCTTTATGGATTGACTTTGGGGGGGGTGAATAATAATGCACGCTCAAGTTTTCTGTTTTTTTGTCTTATTTCTTGTTTCTTTCACAAAAAATATTTTGCATCTTCAAAGTGGTAGGCATGTTGTGTAAATCAAATGATAGAACCCCCCCAAAATCCATTTTAATAACAGGTTGTATGGTAAGTATGGTAGACCCTGTTTCTGGAAGCTATCGTTTGGGCTGGTTGCTTCAGCGCAACTATGATTAGTAAGTAACTATAACAAATCCAGCAGGTTAAAATATCATACTAATTGGTGTCCAACCACATGGTTTCCATCAGGTTTAACCTGACTGGAGCATGGGTTCCCTCGCATGGGTTCCCTCGCATGGGTTCCCTCGCATGGGTTCCCTCGCATGGGTTCCCTCGCATGGGTTCCCTCGCATGGGTTCCCTCGCATGGGTTCCCTCGCATGGGTTCCCTCGCATGGGTTCCCTCGCATGGGTTCCCTCGCATGGGTTCCCTCGCATGGGTTCCCTCGCATGTTCCATTACCTACTCCTTTATCTAAGTCTAACCCAACTCAAAATAATAAGTTAATCAAATTGTATCTAATTCAAAACAAGAGGTTTTACCAACTCCTACTCCCTTTGTCTGTTGCTGTCTACAATGTTTCCCCACCAACTGTCCATAGCGCTCATCAGTCATGAAGCTGGGTTATAGCCAAATCATAATGATCTCTGCCTGTTTTGAGGCTCTTCCTTCCAACAATGGGCATCAGTGTCGATCAAAGGTTGGTTCAATAGGAACCCTGGTATGTGGCCAGTGTTAAGTCATGCTCTCTCCCTTTCCAGCCTGCCTATCAATGGAAGGAAGCTACTATCTGAGCTCAGCCAGGAATTATATTTCCAAGTGGACGACGTCTGATAAATCATACGCATACACACACACACTGTCTTGTGAAAGGAATGTGGCATCTCTCCTGCGTGTGTTAATGCTAATGCAATTAATGTGATTCATGTTGAAAAGCAGCCAGTTTGTTTTCGTATTGTCCTGAGGGAATGCACAGTGGCATCACCAGGGGGAATAAGGGAGCCATGATGCTTCCTTCCTTATTCCCTCGCATCTTCAGACAGTGACCAATGAGGTGCCCCAAACCACAGTATAAGGACCAATCAGGGACTTGTGCTCAGGGGAATTTCCAGTTTCCACAATGTTTCTAAACAGCAATGATGCCAAGGTCAGATGTCATGTCATGGAGAGCCATCACTGTCTACCGCGGCTGAACAATAGTGAAGGCAATTGCCAGATAACATGCCAGCTACATACAGTACAATCTTAGAAAAAAGGGTTCCAAAGGGTTCTTCATTTGTCCCTATAGGAGAACCCTTTTTGGTTCTAGGTAGAACCCTACCCAAAAGGGTTCTTCAAAGGTTTTTCCTATGGGGACAGGCAATGAACTCTTTTAGGTTCTAGACAGCACTTTTTTTTCTAAGAGTGTAACAGTGGATGAAAAGCAAACATGACAAAATGAGTCAGCTACAAAACAGCTGCTTTAACTCGAACTCTAATACTCCTCTTGCTCATGTTTATATTACCATCTTACCCTTTCACACCATTGTCAGAGAGAGAGAGAGGACAGTTCTTACACTGATACTGTAACCATAGAAATAGAACTACTACAATACACTAGAATGGGTAAATCAGAACATTACTTGAATATCAGATTACCATTCTAGTAATTACATTTCTATGACTGTAACCAGCCTCTGCAGACTGACGCGATGACGCCTGCCTCTGTCAGAGTGTGAATATCACTTTGCTCTCACTCCTTCTAGCGTGGGTGACTCATTCAGATGATCAGTGTGGATCATGAATGAGTAGGGGAGGTGTGATCCTTCATAGCACCACTACTGCTACCGGATACAGGTTGACTGGTCTGTCTCCTAATGGAAGCACAGATCTGTGGAAGCCAGGGGTCAGGCAGCTTTGGTACTATGCATAATATACTGTAATTCTATAGCGCTAGTTCTGGAGGAACATTCATATAGAGCTAGCGATGGACACACTGATTATGATAGTGTTATGAATGTGTTATGAAGTCGTTATGTAGGTACCCTTCAAATAATGTGTCACCCTCTAATGAATGTGCTGAATAGTTGATCATGTAATGTATACACTCAAAGTATCTACTCTTGTATGACAAATTATGGACAACTAGCTATAGGGCCCAGTACTGTATTATGTATTATGAATCTCTCTGGGGTTACAGTAGATTTGGCAAGACATGATTTTGTGATGAGAAAACATCAACAATGACTGATAGTGACAGCTCTTTTGTACTTCGCTGTGCTGCAGTTGCACTTTTAAGCCTCTACTGCATTAGGACAACCAATGACATAAGAACCTTACAATTAATTTGTGATATAATTCAAAACATACACTACCGTTCAAAAGTTTGGGGTCACTTAGAAATGTCCTCGTTTTTGAAAGAAAAGCACATTTTTTGTTCGTTAAAATAACCTCAAATTGATTAGAAATACAGTGTAGACATTGTTAATGTTGTAAATGACTATTGTAGCTGGAAACGGCTGATTTTTTTATTGAATATTAATAGAGGCCCATTATCAGCAACCATCACTCCTGTGATCCAATGGCATGCTGTGTTAGCTAATCCAAGTTTATCGTTTTAAAAGGCTAATTGATCGTTAGCAAACCCTTTTGCAATTATGTTAGTACAGCTGAAAACTGTTGTTCTGCTTAAAGAAGCAATAAAACTAGCCTTTAGACTAGTTGAGTATCTGAAGCATCAGCATTTGTGGGTCCGATTACAGGCTCAAAATGGCAAGAAACAAATAACTTTCTCCTGAAACTCGTCAGTTTATTATTGTTCTGAGAAATTAAGGCTATTCCTTGCGAGAAATTGCCAAGAAAATGACGATCTCGTGGGACGCTGTGTAGTACTCCCTTTACAGAACAGCGCAAACTGGCTCTAACCAGAATAGAAAGGGGAGTGGGAGGCCCCGGTGCACAACTGAGCAAGAGGACAAGTACATTAGAGTGTCTAGTTTGAGAAACAGACGCCTCACAAGTCCTCAACTGGCAGCTTCATTAAATAGTACCCGGAAAAAAAAACACCAGTCTCAACATCAACAGTGAAGCTCCAGATACTCAACTTGTCTAAAGAAGGTCAGTTTTATTGCTTTTTTAATCAGGACAACAGTTTTCAGTTGTGCTAACATAATTGCAAAATATTTTTTCTAATGATCAATTAGCCTTTTAAAATTATAAACTTGGATTAGCTAACACAACGTGCCGTTGGAACACAGGAGTGATGGTTGCTGATAATGGGCCTCTGTACGCCTTTGTAGATATTCCATAAAAAAATCTGCCATTTCCAGCTACAAAAGTAATTTACAACATTAACAATGTATTTCTGATCATTTTGATGTTATTTTAATGGACAAAAAATGTGCTTTTCTATCAAAAACAAGGACATTTCTAAGTGGCCCCAAACTTTTGAACGGTAGTGTATATGTAATATAATAAAATAACTCAAAAGCTCAGATATGAATGAGGTTTCTCTTTAGTGAGTAACAAAATGTACATCCCAAAATACACCCTATTCACTTGATAGTATACTACATTACTTATGACCATCGTCATACGTAGTGCACTATACACTGAGTGTACAAAACATTATGAACACCTGCTCTTTCCATGACATAAACTGGCCTAGCTGAATCCAGGTGAAAGCTATGATCCCTTATTTATGTCACTTGTTAAATCCACTTCAATCAGTGTAGATGAAGGGAAGGAGACAGGTTAAAGAAGGATTTTTAAGCTTTGAGAAAATTGAGACATGGATTGTGTATGTGTGCCATTCAGAGGGTGAATGGGCAAGACAAAAGATTGAAGTGCCTTTGAATGGGGTATGGTAGTAGGTGCCAGGCGCTGTGGTTTGTGTCAAGAACTGCAACGCTGCTGGGTTTTTCCACGCTCAACAGTTTTCCGTGTGTATCAAGAATGGTCTTGACACAACTGTGGAATCAACATGGGCCAGCATCCCTGTGGAATGCTTTCGACAGCTTGTAGAGTCCATGCCCTAACGAATTGAGGCTGTTCTGAGGACAAAAGGGGTGGGTGCCACTCAATATTAGGAAGGTGTTCTTAATGTTTGGTATAGTCAGTGTGTAGGGAATAGGGAGCCATTTGGCGCGCACACAAAGCCAAATGAGCACACTTTCCACTGCAGTCTTGGAGCATTCATTTATCGTTATGCAGATGTCATGGAGGACCAGTGACCACACTGCCCATAATGAGGACACAACCAACCCCACAGCCTTCTGTAGAGACTTCCCAGAAGACACCATAGCAAAGGAGACCACTTTCTGCTGCATGCAGCTCTGAGAAAACACGCTCTCTGATGCCTTCTGCACTTAGGACATGACACTCAGAGTAAGAGAGAAAGAGAAAGTGTGAGAGTGCAAGGGAGAGAGAGAGAGAGAGAGAGAGAGACAGAGAGAGAGAAAATAGAGAGTGAGAGGAGAAAGTGAGAGGAATGGACTGGGCGAAAGTCAAATGAGGTCTCTGCCTCCTCGTGCTGTTTCAAACTCTGACAGCTGAAGCCCCTTGGACCAATGGCATCTCTCCTCTCCCCATTCTCCCACATCCATTCTCCCCTCCCTCCATCATACATCCCATCACTTTGTCCACAGGATTAAAACAAAGCCTCTCAGCTTCTGATCAGCCACTTTGGACAGGAAGCCACAGACTAAATCAGACCATATTTGCAACACATAGAGATGACACACAGAGGGGAAGGTTCATTGAGAGCCTCAAACTGACCATGCAGAAGAGAATATCCTTGCAATAAGCCCCCTATCCAATACCTAGCCTACAGTATATTCTAATCATCCCCATCAAAACTGATGGAGGATAGAGTGCCCTTTGCAGCCAACACCAGAGACATTTATTAACAATCTGCCCTTTTAAAATGGTCATGTAAGTTCTTATTTTTATTTTTGTATAATTTTAATGTTATGGCCATTGTGTTTGCGATTGAGCCTTCGGAATGGAATCCAAAGACAACGTGAAAAGGACATTAAAGCTTTTGAATGTAATGTAATTTAACCTCTAGATCAGGTCAATTAAAATCTGGACTTTGAAGCCAGTTCCACTACTGATTTTCAATATTTCCCTCTAACCAGGGACTGATAATGACCTGGGACACCAGGGTGCAATTCATTATCAGGTAGAACACAACCGGCAGTACTCTGGACCTGCAGGCTCAGATTTGAATACCTCTGCTCTAGATATCAGTATGCTGCTTACCTTCCGATCATGGTGGAATGCTGCTGGACGGCAGCCTCCAGAAGGCGCTCCAGGATGGTCCACTCCCCCATGATGGCCGTGGTTCCTCCTCTGGGTACAGGAAACCCGCTGTAGGCCCTCCTTCGGGGCTTCGAGGTGCCCTAGGCTCACCTTCGTCTACCCACCGGAGGGGAAGCGAGAGTGCTGCTGCTGGGTGGGACTGGGGGCAGAGGGCGTCCTCTACTACAGCTCACTGGGCCCCCATGGCTGCCTGGTGGATATCAATGGACCCTGGCTCCACCCCCACCGCGCTGACCTGAGATGACTGGAACGGTGCTTCTCTGTGTGCCGCCGTGCAGACGCGCGTGCACGTACAAGCACTGTATCTGGTGGCAGAGTTGGTGTCCCTGTTTTCACTAGTTCTGCCCTCACGTGGGTTCTCTCTCTCTGCGATCCTGCCCTCTAGGTGTACCTGGCCTTTCTACCTATCTCTGTCTCCAGCTGCTTTCACACACACACACCTGCTCGCTACCACAACACACATAGAAGAGCCTCACACTCTCTCCCCAGCTGTCGTAATCCCTCAGCCACTGTGCTGTGTCTGGTAAAACACAATGAAACCAGACTCACACACTCTAAACGCCCTGCCATGCACTGAGACTTACAGTGTGCAGGAACAGTGATCCATCGCACCCAGTCTCACAAGCACACTTCACGCTCACACGCTCGCACATTGTTCTCAACAGTTAAAGATCAGCGTCTGTCTTCTCGCTCCACTCCTCCCTCATCCTCCTCTTCCCTCCCTCCAATGTCTCTCCTCCGTCCTCTCTCTCTCCTGCCCTGTGGCTAGTCTTGTGCTTCTCTGCCTCTCTCTCCACCTCTCCCGAACAAGCTGCTACCTACCGCTCTCCCTCCACATTGTCTAGTTTTCTGCTTCACCCTCCCTCTCTCATCGTTCTGTTCACACTGTCAGTGGAGTAGCGTACCTCTCTCTCTCTCGTTTATCGCTCGCTCTCCCCCTCTCTCACTCTGGCAGAGAGTGAATAGCTGCTTCGCTTCTGCTCGTAAGGAACGCTCCCCACTGGTTTCTCTCAGCGTGCTAGAGGAATAATAGCTCTTCTTCTCCTCCTCCCTCCCTCTGCCTTCATCTTGCTCCTCTCACAGTTTGACTTCACACTCTCTCCGTCTCCACCTGCCCACCCCCTCTCACTCTCTTACACTCTCGGTCTGTCTGCAGCCACCCCGTTCGCGCGTGTCCAGAGGATTAGAGAGGAATCATCGCTCTGCTCCTCCCTCCCACCATTGCTCTGTTTATCCCCTCCTTTCTCATCTCTCATCTCTCACTGTTCCACTCCAAATACAACACAACCGACACACAAACCATTTTCCATTATCACTCTCTTCCAGCCTTGCCTTTCATCCATCCCTCCATTTTCCCCACCTGCTGGTGTGCCTGTTCTACCTCTCCTCTCACCTTCTGTGTGTACACAGAGCGTTCACATTGACAACTGTGTTTATTGGCACTGGCATGGTGTTGGGGGATGCAAATGTAGAAGACTTGTCGTGGTCACCTTTGCTGTTATGGTCACTCTCAAATGCACAAACACTTGCTAATTCTCTGGTGGAAGATGATATTCGACGTTTGGAGCAATGTGGGAAAAGTCTTAATGCTGCAGTGACTGTGCTAGCCTGTTGGATCTAGAGTGATTTACTCAGGTGATGCACCCCCCTCTCTTCAGGATCCAGACCCGTATCCTCCCAGATGAATACAGCCGTGGGACTGACTGGTAAAGCTACTGTATTGTACACAGTTCATATCACTGTTACCCATCCTCTCACGTTCAAGAAAACATCCACTGTGAGGTTCAGGTGAAGACCATAAATATCTCCCAAGAGGGTCTTTGACATAATCATGTCCTGAATGAGTGACCTATGGTCAGTACCTGTGCAGTCTGTAGGGGAGGGGATGATGTACTCACCTTCACTATTCGTGTGTATTTGAGAAAGGACAGCTCGAAGACTGGTATATAGGACTATAGGTGAGAGGACTGATGGTTGCTGACTCAGCACACCGATGTGCTCAGGGAGCCGGGTCGACACACTATAATGAAGTGATGCAGGTGAGCAGTGAGAGCGTTCATAATGTGTAACGCTCTGCTCCACTCACGGCGCACCATTGTCATCTACCTCATGCTAATGCAATCTGACTCCATCAACGGCTCGCACATGTATGTGGTGAGGGAGAATAGGAGATAAACATGAAAACCATCGCTCTCAAACACACACGTAAATCTGTACACTCAGAATGACTGAAGGTCATGGTGAACCAAGATTGCTGGTAGCATCGATAGATTAAACAAGAACATTATTGTCCATTGCGTTGTGAAATAGCCATACCATAGGTATGGTTTACTACAGGTACAGTCTCAGAGGCACCAGTGTGTTGAGTGTAACTACTGTGGGTAGGGGCAGGGCGACGTGGGCACCGGAGGTTGCCTGGCTGGAAGGCACAGGGATTAGCGGTGCGGGATCAGAGGTGGGCGGTGGGCCACTCTTTAGGTAAAAGATTACATTTGCACCCCGATTAAGGGATAAGCAGCTTTGTCGGAGCTCCAGGCACTCACGGGACCAGGGGATACTTCCATACTGCCTGGCCAGGGGTAATTAAGGTTTATGTAATTAAGGTTTAACGTCTCCCCTCCCTGTCGGTGTCCTCCTCCTCCCCAACTCCATATTAATGCCCATGATTTTGGAATGAGATGTTCAACGAGCCTGGAGTCCACATACTTTTGGCCATGTAGTCTACATTATATGGACTCCGTGTAAAATAATAGTGGTGGACATGATTTTTGAATGACTACCCCTTCCTCTGTCCACCATACATCTGTAAGGTCCCTCAGTCAAGCATTGAATTTCAAGCAGATTCAAGTACCAAGACCAGGGACCTTTTTGACAGCCTCAAAGATGGGCAGTAATTGGTAGACGAGTAACAATAAATCAGATATTGAATATCTCTTTAAGATATTAATTGTTAAGTTAATATTCCTTCCTGTCAAGTTAATAATTCTGCTATGGGTGATGTATTAAACCACCCCGACGCATCAAAGATGCAGTCGTGCTTTTGAACTGAGCTGCAGGACAGGAAGGAAACTGCTTAGGGATGTCACCATGATGCCATTGGTGATTTTAAGAGTTGGCTGTGATGGAAGAAAACTGAGAATGGATCAACATGTGACTCTACAATAATGACAGTGAAAACAATACACAATAAAAAAGATTCCAAAACATATATATATAAATATGCATGCAACAAGTCACTAAAGTAATACTGACAACAAAAACAGCAAAGGAATAATACTATTTTTGGCCTAAATGCAAATCCAACACATTACTGAATAACTGCCTCATTTTCAAGCATGGTGGTGGCTGCATCATGGTATGAGTATGCTTGACATTGGCAAAGACTTTGAGTTTTTCAGGATGAAAAGAAACGGGATGGAGCTCAGCACAGGCAAAATCATAAAGGAAAACCTGCTTCACACCAGACACTGGGAGATGAATTCACCTTTCAGCGCGACAACCTACAACACAAATCTACACAGGAGTTGCTGACCAAGACAGTGAATGTTTGTGGCCAGGTTACAGTTGGCTTAATTCGGCTTGAAAATCTATGGCAAGACTTCAATTTTGTAGTCAAGAATGGTGAAAAGAACGGCCAAATATCTTAAGAGACTTTCCCAAAACTCACAGCTGTAATTGCCGTTAAAGTGTTAACATGTATTGACTGAGGGTGATGAATACTTAAAGGTAGTGTTCCTTTTCATGAATCTTAAAAAATATAATTTCATCCACTTATACAGTATTTTGTGTAGACAATGGACAAAAATGTACAATAAAATCCATTTGAATCTCACTATGTAACACAAAAAAAAGGGCAGTGTACTTTCTATAGGCACTGAATAATACATTTGAGAAACTATTCACACGGCCACTTAGATATTTTTATTTACCACAAGCACCATGGATACACCATGTAAACTAGACCCTTTAAACATTGCTTACAAAAAATATTTTTACAATTTCAACAATGTATTGTGTTAAGCTGTTGAATAGACTTCTGGTGCCATATTCAAATTTCATCTGGAGACTTATGCTTGTGGACTTGAGACAATTTTAAGAAATCATATGAAACTTCTTTGCAATCATACTAGACACCTTAATAATGCATGACTTATTTGTTGAGAAGCACAAACAGATTTAAATAGCATAATCAGAGTAGAAATAAAAACAATTTCATTAATTAACTTGCTTTAATGAAATCAAGTCAAATTACAGCAAATCAAGTGATTTTGTACACAACAGATAACTGAAAGAATGTACCCAAGTCCACATGTTGACAAGTGGCTTTAAACATTGTTCTTCCATTAACAGCCTTGTTATTCACTCAGGAATCCACTCCTTCTAATGAGGGCATTAATCTTGGTTTTGCAAGAACGAAAGACAAGATCACCAACTGGGAGAGAGGGACGGGAGAGAGCCCCCTTCTGAAGCCTTTAACATCCCCAACTGATGCCGACAGACCCAGAATCAGTGTATTTAAATATCCAAATGCATTAGAACTGACCCTGAATCTGACAGGCACCATCTGGATTGGGCTGGTGCGTGAAAATATCATTGCACAGCAAATAATGTTCCAAATGGTGGTGACTTGGATCTTCAATATTTTCCAACAACACAGATTTAAAAGGGTGGCAAATCCATCACGGACTTAAAAGGGGCTGAGTTGGTTGGAGACATTTGAGGGGGCAAATAGTAGCTCTTTGGCTGGCTGTCGCCCAGTGGCGGTGGGTGAGGCTGTGTTGTGAGTGACATCACAGTCCTGAACAGTTCCATAGGTTGGTTGTTTGGTCTCTAGGTGATCTCCCTGAAGGCCCTCTTCTCAACATACTTCACCTTGAGTCTCCTCTTGAACCTTCGGGAGGAGGTGGAGCACACAATCAAAGCACTTCAATGGCTTTATCAAATCAAGACTATATTCTCCTGTATAATAAAAACAAAAGGAGATGTGGAGGGGAAACAGCACGTTGCCCTCAGTTCCCAGGAGGCTGTTCACACAACAGCTCCCTGAGTTCCATGACTGTCTTCACATTTCCGTGGAAATACTGTGAGCGCAAGGATGGGTTCATCACTGGACATCGTCGTGCTTATTAAGCTGACTGAACCAAAAGAGAGGTATACTACAACGCATGTTAGCCAGCTAACTTTGATAAAACAACAAAAGGAACTATTTTTTGGTTCATTAAGACAGCTAAATGTGTGTTTGGTTGTTGGGTCAATTAGACCAAGCCAATTTAAAGCTCATCTTTCTAAAAAAAAAGTTATTTCACAATATTATGGGCTAACGCATAGATCCTGCTTTGTAGTATACCTCTCTGGAAACAGACAATAATGCAAACAAATCTAGAATGTTCTACTATGAAAGTTATGCGTTAATGACATGCACAAACTACTATGTATAAATATATACCCGACATGAGATGCTGTTTGTTTTACAGAAAGGGAGAGAATAACTTACTTGGCTCGTTCTCTGGGCTCAATCATGTTTCTCTTTTGCATACTCTTGAAGCGGTCCTTGAGGACACTGCCCTCTGGCTGCAGGACACATAATTACATGTGGAGAAGGGAAACATGTCAGTACACATCAGTAAATCCTTGCTCCAAAACGGGTCAGCATGTGACATTATTGTGAATTAAGTTGCTATGCTGTAACTTTTTCATCATTTCAGTTCCACACACATGTACATGGGTTCAAAAGGTCAGCCCAGTGTGAATGCATTGCAGACAGTGAGAGGGATGGTCAGTCACAAACCCTGAGTGTCCGCAGGGATCCAGGAATCTCATCACTCAGCTGGATCTCTAGATCCTGAGCCTGGAACCTGGGGAGATATGTGGGGGCCAAGTTCAGACAGAGTATGGAGATCACAGAGAGGACAACGGCACAGACGAAACTCATACTAAGGGGAAAGCAGCACTATGGAAATCAGGCTAAATGATTTGGTTTTGGAATGGGGTATAGGTTTTTCTGGAGCCCATTGTTATTGAAATGTCTAAGGCTTCTTCCAGTTCATACTAGGATGCGTTTTACCTGCTTTTCAAATTGGCCAGGAAGCTCTATGGAGGACCTGCTGCATCTCACCCTAGATATAAATTGTAATAAACAACCAAGATGGTAGATGAGAATAGTGGCATTCTTGTGGAGGTACTGACTTGAGTTTGCCGAGACGTCGGGGCATGGACTTCTCTGCCTCCTGGTTGGCCTTCCGCTGGGCCACCCTCTCTCTGGTCCGCTGCTCCCGCCTCTTCAGGGTCGCCTGGATGGAGCGCAGCTGGAAGAGCTGCTGCTTCTTGTCAGTGAACACCCTTGCCGCCTGCTTCTGTTGTGACTGAACAGCACAAGAGACACCGTCGGTCAGATCCTAAGCTAGCACATGGAGGGGAAAGGCTAGAGCACATTAGGGGGAAAAGGCTTTGTAGTCTTGCATGCCTTTATCTTGTCGGCTCGCTCTCTCTTCCTTTCTTTCTCTGTCTTTTTCTCCTGCTGCAAGCCACCACGAATAGAAACATCCTCCTCCTCCTCCTGCTCTTCCTCCTCCTCCTCCACTAACCCTTCCACTAGTTCCTGGAAGACTGTCTCCTGCAGAGAAACAACAGAAGGTGGTCAGGCAAAATGGAGCTGAAGGACCACATACAGGTCTGAATTGTGTAATGATGAACAGTGGGTGGGGGGGGTCTGTTGTCGTACCTCAGTGGCAGTATCCTCTCGTTTGACAGCCAGCTGTCTCTCTAGTCTCAGCTCTGCTCTCTCCCTCTTCACCTCCACCTCATGGGCCTCTAGTAACAAGGCCTGGGAGAAAAAGGTCAGCACTTCAATACATCAACCACGGCATTACTCAACATGAAGAGACAGAACACCACACACATCATGGGAGCAGAAACATTGATAAGTTGGCATTGGCATTTAAAAATCACTGTTTACGTGTATTAAGTTACCTGATGGGAGAAGAAGTCTGGGTTGTAGGAGCCTCCAGGGGCTATGACTTCCACTGCCGGGAGAATAGAGGGCTTTGCGTTGAGCTTCTCTGGTCGCTAAGAATGAACAAGACAGCGTTTAAAACTTAAATACAGTAAGACAGTAAATATACAAACACTCCTATTTGCCTAAGTACCCCTTTTCACGATACAGCACATACAATACTGAGAAACTATAAACTTTAAGGCAGTGACCTTGCTGCAGTCTCACCTTCACACGCCTTTTCCCTGTTTGCTCAAGGTAGTAAGGATCTGCAGTCTCTTTGGCTGCAATATGAATAAAAGGTGGTCACAAACACTGACAGAAGAACTCCAACCATTTATTTGACTTAGTTTAGCATTTTTTTATTTATTTAATTTATTTATTTATTTATTTCACCTTTATTTAACCAGGTAGGCAGGTTGAGAACAAGTTCTCATTTACAATTGCGACCTGGCCAAGATAAAGCAAAGCAGTTCGACACATACAACGACACAGAGTTACACATGGAGTAAAACAAACATACAGTCAATAATACAGTATAAACAAGTCTATATACGATGTGAGCAAATGAGGTGAGATAAGGGAGGTAAAGGCAAAAAGGCCATGGTGGCAAAGTAGATAAAATATAGCAAGTAAAACACTGGAATGGTAGATTTGCAATGGGAGAATGTGCAAAGTAGAAATAAAAATAATGGGGGTGCAAAGGAGCAAAATAAATCAATAAATAAAATACAGTAGGGAAAGAGGTAGTTGTTTGGGCTAAATTAGAAGTGGGCTATGTACAGGTGCAGTAATCTGTGAGCTGCTCTGACAGTTGGTGCTTAAAGCTAGTGAGGGAGATAAGTGTTTCCAGTTTCAGAGATTTTTGTAGTTTGTTCCAGTCATTGGCAGCAGAGAACTGGAAGGAGAGGCGGCCAAAGAAAGAATTGGTTTTGGGGGTGACTAGAGAGATATACCTGCTGGAGCGTGTGCTACAGGTGGGAGATGCAATGGTGACCAGCGAGCTGAGATAAGGGGGGACTTTACCTAGCAGGGTCTTGTAGATGACATGGAGCCAGTGGGTTTGGCGACGAGTATGAAGCGAGGGCCAGCCAACGAGAGCGTACAGGTCGCAATGGTGGGTAGTATATGGGGCTTTGGTGACAAAACGGATTGCACTGTGATAGACTGCATCCAATTTGTTGAGTAGGGTATTGGAGGCTATTTTGTAAATGACATCGCCAAAGTCGAGGATTGGTAGGATGGTCAGTTTTACAAGGGTATGTTTGGCAGCATGAGTGAAGGATGCTTTGTTGCGAAATAGGAAGCCAATTCTAGATTTAACTTTGGATTGGAGATGTTTGATATGGGTCTGGAAGGAGAGTTTACAGTCTAACCAGACACCTAAGTATTTGTAGTTGTCCACGTATTCTAAGTCGGAGCCGTCCAGAGTAGTAATGTTGGACAGGCGGGTAGGTACAGGTAGCGATCGGTTGAAGAGCATGCATTTAGTTTTACTTGTATTTAAGAGCAATTGGAGGCCACGGAAGGAGAGTTGTATGGCATTGAAGCTTGCCTGGAGGGTTGTTAACACAGTATCCAAAGAAGGGCCAGAAGTATACAGAATGGTGTCGTCTGCATAGAGGTGGATCAGAGATTCACCAGCAGCAAGAGCGACCTCATTGATGTATACAGAGAAGAGAGTTGGTCCAAGAATTGAACCCTGTGGCACCCCCATAGAGACTGCCAAAGGTCCGGACAGCAGACCCTCCGATTTGACACACTGAACTCTATCAGAGAAGTAGTTGGTGAACCAGGCGAGGCAATAATTTGAGAAACCAAGGCTGTCGAGTCTGCCGATGAGGATGTGGTGATTGACAGAGTCGAAAGCCTTGGCCAGATCAATGAATACGGCTGCACAGTAATGTTTCTTATCGATGGCGGTTAAGATATCATTTAGGACCTTGAGCGTGGCTGAGGTGCACCCATGACCAGCTCTGAAACCAGATTGCATAGCAGAGAAGGTATGGTGAGATTCGAAATGGTCGGTAATCTGTTTGTTGACTTGGCTTTTGAAGACCTTAGAAAGGCATGGTAGGATAGATATAGGTCTGTAGCAGTTTGGGTCAAGAGTGTCACCCCCTTTGAAGAGGGGGATGACCGCAGCTGCTTTCCAATCTTTGGGAATCTCAGACGACACGAAAGAGAGGTTGAACAGGCTAGTAATAGGGGTGGCAACAATTTTGGCAGATAATTTTATAAAGAAAGGGTCCAGATTGTCTAGCCCGGCTGATTTGTAGGGGTCCAGATTTTGCAGCTCATTCAGAACATCAGCTGAGCAGATTTGGGAGAAGGAGAAATGGGGAAGGCTTGGGCGAGTTGTTGTGGGGGGTGCAGTGCTGTTGACCGGGGTAGGAGTAGCCAGGTGGAAAGCATGGCCAGCCGTAGAAAAATGCTTATTGAAATTCTCAATTATGGTGGATTTATCAGTGGTGACAGTGTTTCCTATCTTCAGTGCAGTGGGCAGCTGGGAGGAGGGGTTCTTATTCTCCATGGACTTTACAGTGTCCCAGAACTTTTTTGAGTTAGTGTTGCAGGAAGCAAATTTCTGCTTGAAAAAGCTAGCCTTGGCTTTTCTAACTGCCTGTGTATAATGGTTTCTAGCTTCCCTGAACAGCTGCATATCACGGGGGCTGTTCGATGCTAATGCAGAACGCCATAGGATGTTTTTTTGTTGGTTAAGTGCAGTCAGGTCTGGGGAGAACCAAGGGCTATATCTATTCCTGGTTCTAAATTTCTTGAATGGGGCATGTTTATTTAAGATGGTTAGGAAGGCATTTAAAAAAAATATCCAGGCATCCTCTACTGACGGGATGAGATCAATATCCTTCCAGGATACCCCGGCCAGGTCGATTAGAAAGGCCTGCTCGCTGAAGTGTTTCAGGGAGCGTTTTACAGTGATGAGTGGAGATCGTTTGACCGCTGACCCATTACGGATGCAGGCAATGAGGCAGTGATCGCTGAGATCTTGGTTGAAAACAGCAGAGGTGTATTTAGAGGGCAAGTTGGTTAGGATGATATCTATGAGGGTGCCCGTGTTTAAGGCTTTGGGGAGGTACCTGGTAGGTTCATTGATAATTTGTGTGAGGTTGAGGGCATCAAGTTTAGATTGTAGGATGGCTGGGGTGTTAAGCATGTTCCAATTTAGGTCGCCTAGCAGCACAAGCTCTGAAGATAGATGGGGGGCAATCAGTTCACATTTGGTGTCCAGAGCACAGCTGGGGGCAGAGGGTGGTCTATAGCAGGCGGAAACGGTGAGAGACTTGTTTTTAGAGAGGTGGATTTTTAAAAGTAGAAGTTCAAATTGTTTGGGTACAGACCTGGATAGTAGGACAGAACTCTGCAGGCTATCTTTGCAGTAGATTGCAACACCGCCCCCTTTGGCAGTTCTATCTTGTCTGAAAATGTTGTAGTTTGGAATTAAAATGTCTGAATTTTTGGTGGTCTTCCTAAGCCAGGATTCAGACACAGCTAGAACATCCGGGTTGGCAGAGTGTGCTAAAGCAGTGAATAGAACAAACTTAGGGAGGAGGCTTCTAATGTTTACATGCATGAAACCAAGGCTATTACGGTTACAGAAGTCGTCAAAAGAGAGCGCCTGGGGAATAGGAGTGGAGCTAGGCACTGCAGGGCCTGGATTCACCTCTACGTCGCCAGATGAACAGAGTAGTAGTAGAATAAGGGTGCGGCTAAAAGCAATAAGAATTGGTCGTTTAGAACGTCTGGAACAGAGAGTAAAAGGAGGTTTCTGGGGGCGATAAAATAGCATCACGGTATAATGTACAGACAAAGGTAAGGTAAGATGTGAATACAGTGGAGGTAAACCTAGGTATTGAGTGATGAAGAGAGAGATATTGTCTCTAGAAACATCATTGAAACCAGGAGATGTCATTGCATGTGTGGGTGGTGGAACTAATAGGTTGGATAAGGTATAATGAGCAGGACTAGAGGCTCTACAGTGAAATAAGCCAATAAACACTAACCAGAACAGCAATGGACAAGGCATATTGACATGAAGGAGAGGCATGCTCAGTCGAGTGATCAAAAGGGTCCAGTGAGTGGAGAGGTTGGTTGGGGGTCACGGCGATTTAGACAGCTAAATCGGTAGCAAGCTAGCATAAGATGGAGGTCTGATTATTAGCCAACTCTTGCGTTCCGTCAGTAGATTAGTGGGTTTCCGTGTGGTAGAGGGGATGAATCCAAATCATACAACAAAAATAAAAACAATAGATATAGTTATAGAGGCCCAAGAAGAAAAATAAATCAATAAATAAAAATAAAATAAAAATTGTCCGATTGTCTATTCAGATAGCAGCCGATAAGATAGCCAACAGCTAGCAGGCCGCAGATGAGCGCCCAGGCAACGTTGCGCCGGAGGAGCCAGCCGGACAGTTCTCTCGGGTAGACAACGTCAGCAGTCTAGCCGTGAAGGCCCGGTGGGGCTCCGTAGGCAGCAAAACGGGTCCGGATAGGTGACTGCAGCCCAGGAGTGATTGATGGAACTCTTCAGCTGGCTAGCTCCGGAACAATTGATGTTAGCTCCGGAATCGACGAAAGCCGATAGTCACACGGATAGCAGCTAGCTAGCTGCGAGATCCAGGCATGGACATCCAGAGCCAGCGGCCGAAATCCAGGGACATGGAGAGAAAAATTGGTCCGATATGTTCCGCTCCGAGCCGCGCTGCACCGCGCCGTACAAAACTGGCGATAGATTCTCGAGCCAAAGGACAGCTGGACCAGCTTCTGGCTAGCTCCCGGCTAGCTTCTGGCTAGCCTCTCGGAGGATCACAGATCTGAGGTAAATAATACTTTTTTTATATAGATATAAATTGGTGAAACGGATTGCAGGAGTGTTCTGAAGATGAGTTTTTGGAAAATAAAAAATGTATGTGAAAAAAAAAGTTGTAAATAAATAAATATATATATATGGGACACGACAGGACGAGGACAAAAATACGTCTGAACTGCTATGCCATCTTGGGAGAGTGTCTATTTTGAATAGCCAAACTTACCCTCTCCTCCCCACAAGTCATAATAGGGTCTGTCTGGGAAGTTGTTGGCTGCCGTCTTTGCCTTTGACGTTTTAGTTGCCGGTCTGCGGTTCAAGAGCCGTTTCTGTCTCCGTGGCAACACACCCATGGCCGCCAATTTCTCAGCATTCTCTGCAATGCGGCGGAGTTTCTTTGCGTTTGGTTGCTGGTAGGCCAAAACACTGGGGGAGAGAGGAGGGAACTGAATTTTAAATAGTGTCCTGAAGACTTCAGTGTGTACAATCACATCTTATTATGAGAAATAAACTAACCAGAGTACACTTGTGTACTTATCAATATACAGCCTTGCTGCATGACTCCAGTTTACAAAGTGGGGGGAAATCTGCGTAGTATTAGTTTGTGCAACAGAAAACAAAAACAAGTATTTCTTATTGGACAAGTTCAGGTAGTCCCCTTCCCGTTTGTTTCCATTTCATTACTAGTAAATACGACCCAGTAGAGGGGAAACAGCACATTGCCCTCAGTTCCCAGGAGGCTGTTCACACAACAGCTCCCTGAGTTCCATGATTGTCTTCACATTCCCAAGGAAATACTGTGAGCGCAAGGATGGGTTCATCACTGGACACTGTGCCATGCGCAAGCTGACTGAACCGGGCCAAACCATCTCCAGCTAAGGGCCAGGGAAGGATGGGGGTGAGAGGGCAATTGTCAGGGTATATCAGAAAAACTCACTCTTTAGGCGGAGGGACAAGGGAGTCATGCTGCAGGATCAGGTCTATCCTCAGGGGCCGTGACTTTGACTTCTTCCCCTTCTTTCTCTCTTGGACTTTTAGCAGACACAGAAAACACAAACTTCAGTGATTTGACACTTCAAACATTAACAAGGTTGAAGCAGAAAATATATTTGACGTAAACAGTGATATTGCTTACCTGGCCGGACACTTTTTTTCTGCTCTCCGATGTCCACAAAGAACAGGCTATCATCTGGCTTCTCAGATATCAGTCCTCTGTCGAATAAAATATTTAAAAAAAAGTTTAACTAGGTAATTCCATTTGAATCAAAATATGTAGCTACGGCATAAAGCATGTGTTAAACTCTAAATATAAGTATTAAAGTTAGCTAGCTAACGTTAAGTAACGTTACATAAAAGCAGCCGAATCATAACGTTACTAGTAAACAGGTTAAGAAACGATTCAGTTTAGGTGTGTTGCTCAAGGTTGGATAATTATGAGGATGATTATAGTTTGGAACGTAGGTAGGACATAGTTTTTTTTGTTTTTTAAACATGTAATCTAGCCAACTCCCTTGATTAACCAGCTTAGCTTGCTTGCTAATTAGAATAAACAACCCAACGTGTACATTAGCATTGCAAGGTACAACTTCCATTTTTGAAAGATGTTGACCTGGACTGATTGACATGCAAACCTAGCTTGCTAGAATAATCAGATGTTTGATAATGTCGCAATAATACGCTTATTAGCAGGTAATAAAAGCTAGCAAGACAGCTAGCTCTGTTGGCAAACATGCTGCTCACCCTGTAGCTCTTTCCTGAAGTCTCACGTCATCCAAAAACTCTTCAACATCTTGAATATCACTGTGTTTGTTCCAATTCTTTTTCTTATTCTTATTCACACGCTTCCTCCGGCCACTGTTCAAGTCATCTGATTCGGCCGACGATTTAAAAGATATGAATCCTGGCTGCAACGCTGCCACGCGTTTGAGTCTCTTAACCGCCGCCATCATACCGGATCAGCCTTCTTTTCTTTGATGAGGTTTTAACGGCAGTTGGCATCCAATAAATGTTACATTACCGCCACCTACTAGACTGGAGTATAACTCCCTTAAACCTTGCTTGAAAAAAATACAAAATAAATAAATACAACAAATACCCTACCATCTAACACTACTAAAAACATAATAATAATGTCTAAATAAAATACCATACTCCACTATTTAAATCCATTTAGTCCTACTTCAGGCCAACAGCCTGAAAGGATGGGACACCACCACTTAACACACCCTGTAACTCTTCTGATGTCAAGTCTCGCACACCCAAATACTTATCTGCAGCTTACACCACAACCTTTATTTTCTTGGACTTACATTCCATCCCTGCAGTACAGTTGATAACCATTGCCATAAATGCCAAAAATCCAATCTTACTGAAACGTATATCATTTGTTGGTTTATCCCTCTGTACTGGTACAGATCTACTACTCACACCACTCTTCTCAGGATCCCTCCCCCTTGACCCATCTTCCTCTACTTTCTTCACTGCCTCAGCATATGACAACTTCTGCACTACTATAATCTTGGAAACCTCAACCTGCCCCTCTCGCACAGGACATTTCTGATCCCCTGCCCAATGGGCACCCCTACAATGAACACATTCCACTACTTTCCCCAATGCTACGTATTCCTTTCTCTCATGCCCTTCTGCACACTTCTCATACCTAGGAACCTCCCTCCTACACACTGATGCCACATGCCCATAAGCTTGACACCCGTAACAACGTAAAGAATTCGGGACAATAGCTCGTAACATCACTGTCGGAAAAAGACTCAACATCAAAACTCAAAAGAACAGACAATGACTCTTCTGTTCCTCCACTCACGCCACTGTCTGCATTGCACCAAACAATGAGCAACACAAACACCGGGAATCTTCCCCTTCAGTTGGTCAGCTTTCACATTTACCACGACCCCATTAAATCACTCGTTTCAATGGCGCCCCTTTTTTGAGTGCAAAACAATCCCCATCTCTTGCCCCCATTCACTTAACACAGAGCACTTGCTCCCTCTGACCAGCAGAAACACATACAATTATCACCAGACCACTTCTGGTTACCTTCACCGATTCCACAGTACCCAACTCTGTTTTCACCTGCCCTGAGACCAAAAATGGATCTGCCAATAGGCAAGGGTCCACTTTTTCCAAAAACGTCACTCCTACTGTCACAGACTCATCTTTATCCTGACCCTCGGTGCAAGCCTCTGGCTCCGAGAACTTCACCACACCTACCACATCCAACATTATGGTGCATTACTGCCAGCTACTGTACTGGAGTGTGGGCCAGAAACAGGCATTAACTAAATCCTACCTGCCAGATCTGTTGCTCTTAAAAAAGACAACAAAATATTTGAGACAATATCTAATGACGTTCTACTCAATATACACTTTAAACTAATTTCCTGTATCAATTTCTCCCTCAAATTAGATCTGAGCTTCTCTCTTTCCCTCTGATACTGCCCACATGGTAGCAATATATGCTCCACGGTCTCTGTTTCCTGGCAATAATCACACTTTCCTGTTGGATGCTTTCCTCCCACATTTAAGGATTTATTCAACTGGCTGTGTCCCACCCTTAATCTTTTTAAAATAGCCTCCTCTCTTCTGTCCCTTCCTGCCGTGGGTTTATAGTACCTCATAAAGCAGGCCCTGTCTGCTACGTGACCTAAAGGACTGGAGACTCCTTAGCACTGCACATGAATCAGAGCGAATAACTACTCTGTCTGGCTTGACTTCCTCCACCCACTGCAAGGCCAACGGTATGGCCATCAGCTATGCCGTTTATACAGCCAGATGATCAGTAATGCGTTTCCTGACTCTCACCCCACATTCCTGCACTACAAATGCTGACCCAGAACGTCATGTCCTCGGATCTTTTGAACCATCTGTGTATATGGCAACAAAATCCTGATACACTGTATCCAGACGTCCATTAAACAAATCAGATGGATCAACACCCTCCCTATCTTTCTGTAGTCTCTCCAACACTTCTAGATCAACTACTGGAGGCGGGAGTAGCCATGGTGGATTTACAGGGATAGCTACCATTGGACTAAACTCCCTTCCATACAGTCCCATCTCCTTCACCTGGGTATTACTCACTCACCCAAAGCTTGTGTTCTGTCTTCGCTCATGTTCCCAGCATGTCGGTAAAATCCCTTTTGCAGGATGAGACACCCCATGTCCCTGTAGGGTGAGCCAATAATTCATTGACAGCTGCTGTCTCCTAATCTGCAATGGCATATATCCTCCATCTCCACCTGTAATGCAGCCTCTGGGAGATATCCGAAAGGCCCCACTATATATTCTGAGTCCTTGTCCCTGTATGGCATCTAGCCTTTCCAATGATGTCCGGGCTGCCGAACCATACGCTATGCTACCATAGTCTATTACAGATCGGATCAATGCAACATACATGGTCCTCAATGAGGAACGCCCAGCTCCCCACTCCTTCCCCGCTGCTCGACACCACCATACACTTCCCTATTTGCTTCCCTCTGCGCCATGTCCTTACAGTACACCGACAAGCTCCCATCTCTTAACACATTAATTAGCATTACAACTTCCCCAATCAACTCCTTTATCACAGCCGTCAACCTTATCGTACTCATCTCCCCAACTCCTCTGTCCTCCCTAAACTTCAGAACCACTTTATGTTCCTCCTGACCTCCATACTTGCTTCACTTTCTTCTCCATCACTATCATCACTATCTCACCCAGTCTCAGCATAGCGGTGCCAACTGCCGCCACACCGAGTAAACTTTGATTGTTTGTTAATCAAAGATTAACCGCTAGACACCGCTTTCAGCCTCTCTGGCTAAATCTACTACCAGAGCAGTACCCGGGAGTTCAACGAGCGTCTGCGTAGCCCTCCGACGTCTCCAGTCCATGCTCTGCTGGATCAGCTGTAGAATGTTTTTTCTTTTGAGGTTCAGCATGAGCTGATGGGCCTCTATCGCCACCTCGAGGAGGGATTGTGTAAAAACCACCCCTGGAAATAAGATATTTGTAGGCCCAAAATGTATAAAATGAAGATTTTTGCTATGTATTTTTGCTAGGTATTTTAATACTTTTGTGATTTAAAACTTGTTTATAATACTAAAGCAATGTTTGTCACAATACACAAACCTTCCAGGAAATGTCATCTGAGAATCTAAGTTGTTTGATTTCTTACATTAACAAATTTGGTAACAGAAATCCAGTAATTGCTAATTTTGTAATTATAAACATTTTGTCTCGTGCACTCACGTGGAATCACGTGTCCCATAAAACACCTTCAATTAGTCCATAAATGTCATACATTTAAATGGTCAATATCTGCCAATGCAATAAATATACATTTTAAAAACATCGCACATTATGTAGTATATCACGCTTTTCTGAATGTATTGATCATATTTTTCAGTTAAGATGATTGATAATTGATTGAATGGGTCAATTGATAAACGTGTAGAAAAGTTGGTATCTCTTGTCGCAGCAGATGCATTGTGGGTAACCTGCCATTTTAACCCAATATAGGACTCCATTCTGTTGTGGGAACAACGCAATAAATAAGGACACGAGACCAGTTTCACATTTAAACATTAGCTGTTGTATCAAAGGTAAGTGTCGTGTTTGAAATATATATATTTAATTGTGTATTTGTGAATTTTCACTTTTTTTGTTCTTTAGATAGTATCTTTTTGCAACTAAATCCGCGATCATAGGGAAACCCAAGCTCGACGACCGAAAAAGCAAGCTATTATCTGCTTGTAGTAACTAGAGACCAAAGCATTCCTGTCGAATTTGACACGGTTATGCACCGGTTCTGAGTGATCTTCTGAGTACTGAAGTTTTTCAATCGATCCCTAGTGGTGTTTAGAACAATCTTCAATGTGTTTGTTAGTATAAAGCGACAAAGTCCTCGTTTAAACGTCGTTTTAATTGTCACCCTCTTGTAAAACACATTCGAATTTTCCTTCCCGTTAGTACGTTCCTGTTACAGCAGCCATCGTCTCCAATGCGTAAGAGGCGGGGACCTATTTGGTGAAAAACATTGCTCATTGGCGAACAAGGAAGAAAATCCCGCCCATCAGATCACTAAACAAGTCCCGATTGGTAGTTGTATGAAACCGTTACGCTGTAATTCGCTCAATTTGATGTTCATCTTTGCGTAATTGAGTTACAGATTTGGGTACAATCCGTGTTGTAAACAAATATCAAATTGTAAGCATGTTGATTGGTAGGTTACTTTAAGTGGTATCGGCTACTAGTTACCTGTCAAATTGTACTCTAATATAATTTTGGGATTAACCAGTATTTACGTAATCTGATTACTTCCTTTTTACATTTGGATTAATTTTCCTTTAGAATCGTTAGACAAAAGACCCATCGAACGCTTTGTGTCATTCTAGTGGTCTCTTGTGATCAGGTGGAACAAATTTAAACGTGCCTTTTAACAATGATGAATTGAAAGTCAGATTAGAAAGATGGTTATGTATTTTGTCATAACAGTATTTCTAAATGTAACCGTCTTGTTTTTCAAAAGTATCTAATCGGATGACAATATTTTTGGTAAGGTAACATTAGTTAACTTTGTAATCAGATGACATGTAACAGATTATTCTAAACCCCGTTGATTGGATAGTGTATCCAATCATTAATAGACCAAACAATGTGCTTTTTATGGGTTCATAGAGCTAAAATGTCTCACCTAAAATCAAATGCCTCAAAAGCTTGGCATTTGGAAGTATGACACGTGGCATTTATCAGGCTAACATGGTTTTACGCTGCAATTTGATATCTAGTTGGTTACACTCCCATTAACATTCCTTTCTCAACTTTGCCTTTATTCAGGTAATTTGTAGGAGCCATGGCCCGTACCAAGCAGACAGCCCGTAAATCTACTGGAGGCAAAGCCCCACGTAAGCAGCTGGCCACCAAAGCTGCCCGCAAGAGTGCCCCTTCTACTGGTGGGGTCAAGAAGCCCCATCGCTACAGGTGATGGAGAGTGATGGCACGCATAGTGCCTGAACAGACTTTCACCCACCTGGTGTCGTGGTCTCCTTTAATAATTGTGTAGATGGAGTAAAGGACCACACTGGTTAATTAATTACTGTGTGTTTTACTCCAGACCTGGTACTGTGGCCCTGCGTGAGATCCGTAGGTACCAGAAGTCCACTGAGCTGCTGATCCGCAAGCTGCCCTTCCAGCGCCTGGTGAGAGAAATCGCTCAGGACTTCAAGACTGACCTGCGTTTCCAGAGTGCAGCTATTGGAGCCCTGCAGGTCAGGGTTTATGATTTCTGTTAACCTGCCAAATAACACTAAAACCAGACCTATCGGGAATCTGTACACTCAAAGGGAAACTTCATAATTTTGGCAATGAGGCCCTTTATCATCTTTTGCTGAGTCGGCTGAACTACTGAATGCCATATGCCTGTCCAGTATGAAAAAAGTTAGTTGGGTTTGCGAGCTAATGCTAGTTAGTATTAGCACAATGACAAAGTCTATGGGTATCTGCTAGCATGCTCATAGATGTAAACTTTTAGTCATTGCACTAATGCTAGTTAGCATTGGCTCAAGAAACTTTCTTCATACTGACTCTGGGGAAGTAAATAAAGAGCCTCATTGCCAAAATCCCTTAAGGTGGTGACCTACTGGCAGTCATCTCCCCAAATGTTCAAAGAATGCATTGGTCCATACCAAGAGAGCTTATGCATGTCAGCTGAATTCAACTTTTTTTTGTCTGCAGGAGGCCAGCGAGGCTTACCTGGTTGGTCTGTTTGAGGACACCAACCTGTGCGCCATCCACGCCAAGCGTGTCACCATCATGCCCAAAGACATCCAGCTGGCCCGTCGTATCCGTGGGGAGCGTGCTTAGACGCCTCCCCTTTATTTTTATATACCTCAGTCTGTCTTTTCCTCCCTTCCCACTTATCCTTATAAGGAGCTTGATTTGAGTAATGATGTGACACAAGTAAACTGTAGTCTTGTCCCCCTTAGTTCTCTTAGCAGCAGACTTTTAGGGTACTTTGTATCTGTTTTGAAGCTGATCTGAGTCACACCTTTGTGTATGCAACTCGACACAGCAAAGGGTGCATGCATGAAGCATCTTGGGCAAGCATTTCCCCCTCCTACTATTACATTATGACAGGGTTGGTTTTCTAATTGATAAACATGTGGTGTTTTTACATGTACCCTTTATCATTTTTTTTTACAACTAGTGTTTCTACTGTTTACGTGATACATTTACAAATGGTTAATTGTGTTCTGAAATTGATCAATAAAAATATGACTTTGCATGATTCAAAATATTGCATAGGCCTATGTAGCACAATGTTTATGTATTTCTCCCATGTTTTTATCCTGGTAATATTTTAGTTTCTTTCTCAGGTTGTGATGCCCTTTTCACACTGATTTCGTTTTTTTTTTTTTTTTTTTACATTTTTAAGCAGATATTTGTAAAAATCCAGAATTCTCATACAAAGGTGATAAACTACTGTTCCACAACTGGTTGAGTGAAGTGATTGGCCTGTACTGAGTTGTATGCTGCTGGCAATGGTATTTTAAATAGTGAACCGTTTTAATGTTATTTGAACTGTCATATTCAATGGCAAAAGTACCCACTTGTTTTACTTGCCAAGTAAATATTTTTTAAATAGAAAACGGTGAGTGAAAATCACCAGTATAATACTACTTGACTAAGTATTTGGTTTTAAATATACTTGATCAAATTCCTTACTAAGCACACGGCACCGTTAAATTTTATTTTTTTACGACTAGCCAGGGGCACTCCGGCATCATTTACAAGCATGTCCAAAATCTTTACATCACATTCAGACTTTGCTCGTCTTAATATATTTCTTATAATGGAATTAAGATGTGTGAATTGTTTAGCTATTACTGCATTGTTGGCGCTAGGAACACATTTCGCTACACCCGCAACGACATCTGCTAAATATGTGAGGAGTGAGTCTGCCTGATCAGAGGGCGTAGGGATGACCAGGGACGTTCTCTTGGTAAGTGCATGAATTTGACCTTTTTCTTGTCCTAAGCATTCAAAATGTAACAAGTCCTTTAGAGTGTCGGATATTGTGTGGCGTAAACACTTTGTCCAAAATATAATTAAAGTACAGATACCCCCAAAAATTAAAGTAGTACTTACGTATTTTTACTTAAGTACTTTACACCACTGATTGGGAACCAGACCTTTGACATTGCAGGCTGACATTTGCACAATACTTGTGAATGTAAGGTTGTACGATATAGAAATGCACAATAACTTCAGCATAATAGCTTTCTTGAGCATGGCAAATTGAAAAGCCAAAACGTTTCCACAACATCTTGAGAAAAATATTGATAGCAAGTATGCTATATGTTCGGATATGAAATTTGGAGACTGATATAAAGTAACATTTAGTGGCGTACAAAAAAATATCCAAAGATGTGTCTGAAGCACCACAAATGAAACGAAACTAGAAATGTTTGTATACACTATGGCATTCTGGGAGAAATGATTGACATAGCGGCCATTTTCCCGCTGGACGGTTGTTCCCATTGTGGATACGAGGAAGAAAATACTGACACCGCCAGACAAGCTAAACACTTCTCACATTCTTTTTAACCACTTTTGGTGTAGGTAAGTCAAACACTCGACTGCTTTTAATTTACGTGATCTTCACATTCGAAAAGTTTCAAATTGCTTCAATTGTGGTGTAATTTTGTTGGAGATCCATCTCGTTTTCGTCGTAGAGGAAAATAACAAACCCCACTGTCGAAACGGCACAGAATTGCAGCCTTTTCTACAGCTAGTGCAACTGGATAAAAAAAAATTCAAATTATGCGCGGGTTCACTTCGGTTGTACGCAGGCATTGGTGGTCGAAGTCCGTTTATGTGCCTACATACGAGTTCTCTGAGATGTCTTTTATGTATATTAGTTGTTTGATGATATTGTCAAACAGCTGTTTATTTAAATATCAAAGTTTTAGTGGTACTCCTTTGCTCTTCTGCCTATGGTCTTTATCCCGGTTGCGCATCAAGCAGCCGCCATCGTCACAGCGGAGTGGGCGGGGCAACCAACGTCTAGGAGCTGTAGATTGCGCCTTCTCGTGACAGAACATACGCTGATTGGTCTTAGTCATATGTTTACACAATAAGATTGACTAACCAACCAATGCCGTCGTTTTCCCCCATTGATTGATTGATTGATTGGCCCACTCGACTTTGATTGGGAAAATTCATGTTGTAGACTCTCAACACTTTTTTTGGTTCTAGATGTGTTCAATGACAGTGAGTGGAACACCCAATTACTGTACAGAAATAATCTTGGGGATTTTCACATTTTGTGAAAGTTTTGAATCAGCTAAGGTAATGGATGAATACAAATCCAGTTACTTATTATCAGGTATAATTGCAATGAAAGTGTAAGCTATAGTAATTTTTGTGGTTCTCCCCTTTGTTCAGGTGATTTGTAGGAGCCATGGCCCGTACCAAGCAGACAGCCCGTAAATCTACTGGAGGCAAAGCCCCACGTAAGCAGCTGGCCACCAAAGCTGCCCGCAAGAGTGCCCCTTCTACTGGTGGGGTCAAGAAGCCCCATCGTTACAGGTGAGAGTGACAGTGAGGCTGAAAGGTCTTGCCAAAGCTGCCCTCTGTCCCTGAGCCACACTAATGTTCCTTATTATGACTCCATCACCACCTGATGCAAGAGAGAAGGATTTAGGCCTAAAGAGTTTGATTACATGTTTGACTCTGGATTTCTGTAATGAATCCATACAGTGGTGTTAGTCATGGGATTGTTCTAACTGTGTGTGTTTCCTTCCAGACCTGGTACTGTGGCCCTGCGTGAGATCCGTCGTTACCAGAAGTCCACTGAGCTGCTGATCCGCAAGCTGCCATTCCAGCGCCTGGTGAGAGAAATTGCTCAGGACTTCAAGACTGACCTGCGTTTCCAGAGTGCAGCCATTGGGGCCCTGCAGGTCAGTGCTAACCCCAACTAAGGGACACAAGCTGTCATAAACCACATATCTCAAGTTCGAGGCAGGAAGACTATAATTGCATTATTACTTTTTTTTTTAAATCACACACTAAAGAGGAATGCTTCGATCATGTGCCTGAATGTATGACAAAATATAATTTTACAGGTTGATATTGTCCACACTCTAAGTGTGTTGTTGTGAGCTGTTTCTCCAACCTGTTCTTTGTTGTCTGCAGGAGGCCAGCGAGGCTTACCTGGTTGGTCTGTTTGAGGACACCAACCTGTGCGCCATCCACGCCAAGCGTGTCACCATCATGCCCAAAGACATCCAGCTGGCCCGTCGTATCCGTGGGGAGCGTGCTTAGACGCCTACCTGATTTACCTCTCCTCCCCTCAACAGTCTGCCCTCCCCTTCCCTCCCCCTCTCCTCTTATGTTGGTAGTGATTTAGAGAAACAATGATTATGATAAGAATAATGTGTATAGTGGTGTTTTCTTAGTACTCTCGGCAGCAGACTATTATAGGGTACTCTTTTGTGCATGTACCTGCTTGTTGCTGGTCAGATCCCCCACCATCACACCATCAAATCAGATGTTCCATTGTCATGATGCCGTGTGGAGAGATCAGATAAAACAAGACAGGGAATCTGACATAGGTTGTGGTCGCAGGAGGATGGGGTTAGGTTTTTGTCTGCAGAGTGGAGTACCTCTTTCTCTGCAGGGTGCTAGAACAACTGCCCTAGTCCCCTTCCTCCTTCCCCACTCTTCCAGTGAAATAGAGACTGAGCTGGTATCTTTCATGGCAACACATGAACGAGAGTCCAGCCCCCCCCCCCCCCCCCCCCCCCCCCCCCTTGTGTGTGAGCGTGTAGATTCTGATCAGCACAGCAAATTGTATACAATTCAAAAACATCTCTGGAGCAATTGTTTATTACAATATTGATCATTATCATGGGTATTATTTTTTATGCTTACGCACATATTTCATAGTGGATAAAAGATTTGTGAATGAAATGGAGGTGGATTCAAATAAAATGTTGTACAGAAAACAAAATTGACGTAAGCTATCGTTTCTACTGGTGTTGAAGCTTGTGATTTGTTTTAGCTGTCAAAGGGGATTCTAGATTGTTCATTCTCATTTCATCGCCTCTTATATTGGCACTATTTTCCCTTTGTCTTTGAATTCTCAAATTTGGCTTCTGCGATAAATAATTGGAGACAGCATTTTAAGGCTTTTGCAAACAAATAGTGAATCCAGTGTTCTTTGTGATCACTCCTGTGGGGCCTTGTTGTGAGGTTTATGGAGCTGGTGGTCAATGCTCTCTTGCAAACCAAAAACAGTCTAATTGGTAAAGTGATCATGTATGTTAATGTTATGTGAGCTGTAATTGGAATGGTCACGGATATTTAGACCTCCCCCTTTGCTTCTCAGGTTGTGTCACCCTTTTAACTTAAAATCATTTTTGTTTCTTAATTGGAATTTGAAATGTTAAGATGTTTAAATAAAACAATGTTTGTAATTTCTCATATGTGGTAATAAATGGATGTTACACGTCTCAGTTTTGTTTAGTTCATTGACTGAATCAGTTACTACTAACAGATTTAATATTATGGCCAGAGCTGTAAAAAGCACACATTTGATTAAATATTATTTGTCATATACACATGTTATTGCGGGTATAGCGAAATTCTTGTGAACAATCCTGAGTTAGGTTTGTTTGCTATTACCATCACAATCTGGTGTTTTTCTGAATGCACTAAATCCTTGTGTAAAGGAGTTACACAGAAGTGTCCAGTACTGAGTTGAGGCAATGGAAAAACATAATACAAATTAAAAACATGGTTTGTTCTCGTAATTTAGAGCTAAAAAACGACCAATAGAGGGCAGTAAAGTACCACATTTCAACAATGAGCCATAAAGACAAGCCATACTCTGAATGAAGTGAAGACTATGGATGGAGGGGTATCCTTAGAGCTGTGCTGCTCTATCTGAGATAAAACTGAAACCTTACAGAAACAGCATTGTATCAGATATTTGTTCCCCGCTGTGGTAAGTTAGGCCTAGAGCACAGTGTCATTCTGTGTCCCTGTTTTTATGTGATGTCTTCAGATCCTTCGAGAGAGAGAACATCCCTATAGAGAATGTTCAAAAGGTGCTTTGCTTCTTTATTTGATCAGTCATCCCATTGATAACTACATCAACACTAGCAAAACAACTGGGCTCAGCCTCAGAGACCCATGCATTCTCTTCAACATTCACACCAATTGAGATTCTGTTTTATTGTAGAAGTTGTGAAAGTCTGTCCTAATGAACAGCTAGAAGTGAACAGTTAAAGTGAAAATATATGATTGAGACAGCAAGCATGCAAGGGCCTCAGAATAGCACATATCTCACAGGGGTGGACACGGGACAGGACAAATCAACATAAAGATCGAATCGGCCTTCTTGACTTTTAGAAATCCCCCCTGAACAAGTATGTGTGTTTTCCACCAAGTTGCTTAGCTTGTTCAGGAAACTAGTAGAAACCTGTTCATTATGGTGATTCAGGCGTTGTCCACATAATTCCTATGCACATACCTATGTTATATCGTAGGTGTAGTTAATTTTAACAAGTCTGCAAACAAATCTGCTAATAATATAAAAAAGTAGGACCTGGTTAGAAATGCTTAACAGGGTTGTTGTCCTCTGAAGTAAATTAGGGTAATTATCTATTGTGTACATCAATTTGTGTGCGAGTGGGTCAGGCAGCAGGACAGAAAAATCTTGGTATATATATATATATATATATATATATATATATATATATATACAGTATATTCTCCAGTTCAGGAATAGCTGTCCCTCATTCCTAGTTTCCACCCACACTGACCTAATCTAGCCACCGGATCAGTGTCCTTGTCAATTACTGTACCACACCTTTCAATCTGTACACACAGACACACACTAAAATATATACAGTACGGATAGCTTCCATACAGATTAACACCAGCATAAACACACAACAGTAGGCATTCTACAGACAGGAGAGACCAATACAAAAGCAGGCAGATACGTTTATTAAATAAATACCTTTGGAAATATTCAGACCCCTTTAACTTTTTCCACATTTTGTTAGGTTACAGCCTTATTCTAAAATGTATTAAATTGTTATGTTTCCTCATCAATCTACACTAAATACCCCATAATAAGAATGCAAAATATGTTTAAAAAAACGTTTTACTCAGTACTTTGTTGAAGCACCTTTGGCAGCGATTACAGCCTCAGGTTTTCTTGGGTGTGACGCTACAAGCTTGGTACACCTGTATTTGGGGAGTTTCTCCCATTCTTCTCTGAAGATCCTCTCAAGCTCTGTCAGGTTGGATGGGGAGCATCGCTGCACAGCCAATTCTTTCGACCTCATGGCTTGGTTTTTGTTCTGACATGCACTGTCAACTGTGGGACCTTATATAGACAGGTGTGTGTCTTTCCAAGTCATGTCCAATCAATTAAATTTACCACAGGGGGACTCCAGTCAAGTTGTAGAAACATCTCAAGGATGATCAATGGAAACAGGATGCACCTGAGCTCAATTTCGAGTCTCATAGCAAAGGGTCTGAATACTTATGTAAATAAGGTATTTCTGTTTTTTTTAATTTTTTTTATATACATTTGAAAACATTTCTAAAAACCTGTTTTTGTATTCTCTTTATAGGGTATTGTGTATAGATTGATGAGGAACATTTAGTATTTCATCCATTTTAGAATAAGGCTGTAACATAATTCCACATAACAAATGTGGAAAAAGTAAAGAGGTCTGAATACTTCCAGAATGCACTGTACCTAGAGATAAAGTGCACCACTACACAGTACATCAGAGATAGTTGGATAGATGTGCTATTATTTTTTCACTATATACACTGAACAAAAATATAAAATCAAAATGTAAACTCTTGGTCCCATGCTTCATATACTGAAATAGAAGATCACAGAAATGTTCCAAATGCACTAAACACTTGTTTCTCTCAATTTTTTGGCACACATTTGTTTACATCCCTATTAGTGAGAAGTGTGGCATATCAGGTGTGGCATATCAAGAAGCTGATTAAACAGCATTATTATTACACAGGTGCACCTTGTGCTGGGGACAATAAAAGTCAACTCTAAAATTTGCAGTTTTGTCACACAACACAATGCCACGGATGTCTCAAGTTTTAATGGCGCGTGCAATTGGCATGCTGACTGCAGGAATGTCCACCAGAGCTGTTGCCAGATAGTTGAATGTTAATTTCTTTGCCATAAGCCGCCTCCAACGTCGTTTTAGAGAATTTGGCAGTACGTCCAACCGGCCTCACAACTGCAACCACGCCAGACCAGGACCTCCACATCTGGCTTCTTGACCTGCGGGATAGTCTGAGACCAGCCACCCGAACAGCTGATGAAACTGTGGGCTTGCACAACTGAAGAATTTCTGCACAAACTGTCAGAAACAGTCTCAGGGAAGCTCACCTGCATGCTTATTGTCCTCACCAGGGTCTTGACCTGACTGCAGTTCGGTGTCGTAACCGACTTCAGTGGGCAAATGCTCACTTTCAATGGCAGCTGGAACACTGGAGAAGTGTGCTCTTTACTAATTCATTCCGGGTTCAATTGTACCGGGCATGACAGACAGCATGTATTGTGTTATGTGGGGGCGAGCGGTTTGCTGATGTCAAGGTTGTGAACAGAGGGCCTCATGGTGGCGGTGGGGTTATGGTATGGGCAGGCATAAACTACAGACAACAACCACAATTGCATTTTATTGATGGCAACTTGAATGCAAAGAGATACCGTGATGAGATCCTGAGGCCCATTGTCGTGCCAGTCATCCGTCGCCATCAACTCATGTTTCATCATGATGATGCACTGCCCCATCTGTAGACAATTCCTGGAAGCTGATAATGTCCCAGTTCTTCCATGGCCTGCATACTCACCAGACATGTCCCCCATTGAGCATTTTTGGGATGCTCTTGATTGACGTGTACGACAGCGAGTTCCAGTGCCCGCCAATATACAGCAAATTCACACAACCAATGAAAATGAGTGGGCAACATTCCGCAGGCCACAAATCAACAGCCAGATCAACTCTATGCGAAGGAGATGTGTCGTGCTGCGTGAGTAAAATGATGGTCACACCAGATGCCGACAGCTTTTCTGATCCACGCCCCTATCTTTTTTATAAGGTATCTTTGACCAACATACATATTTTTATTCCCAGTCATGTGAAATCCATAGATTAGGGCCTAATGAATATATTTCAATTCACTGATTTCATTCAAATCAAATCAAATTTTATTTGTCACATGTACCGAATATGTTTGTCACATGCAATACAATTTCACCTTACAGTGAAATGCTTACTTACAAGCCCTTCACCAAAAAGGCAGTTTTAAGAAAAAAATCCCCCCCAAAAAGAATAAGAAATAAAAAGTAACAAATAATTAAAGAGCAGCAGTAAAATAGCAATAGCGAGGCTATATACAGGGAGCACCAGTACAGAGTCAATGTGCGGGGGCACCGGTTAGTTGAGGAAATTGAGGTAATATGTACATATAGGTAGAGTTATTAAAGTGTCTATGCATAGATAATAAACAGAGAGTAGCAGCAGCGTAAAAGGGGGGAGCAATGCAAATAGTCTGGGTAGCCATTTGATTAGATGTTCAGGAGTCTTATGCCTTGGGGGTAGAAGCTGTTTAGAAGTCTTTTGGATCTAGACTTGGTGCTCCGGTACCGCTTGCTATGTGGTAGCAGAGAGAACAGTCTATGACCAGGGTGGCTGGAGTTTTTGAAATTTTTTTGGGCCTTCCTCTGACACTTCCTGGTATAGAGGTCCTGGATGGGAGGACGCTTGGCCCCAGTGATGCACTGGGCTGTACACACTACTCTCAGTAGTGCCTTGCGGTCGGAGGCCGAGCAGCTGCATATAGGCAGGCAGTGATGTAACCAGTCAGGATGCTCTCGATGGTGCAGCTGTAGAACCTACTGAGGATCTGAGGACCCATGTCAAATCTTTTCAGTCTCCTGAGGGGGAATAGGTTTTGTCGTGCCGTCTTCACAACTGTCTTGGTGTGTTTGGACCATGTTAGTTTGTTGGTGATGTGGACACCAAGGAACTTGAAGCTCTCAACCTGCTCCACTACAGCCCCGTTGATGAGAATGGGGGCGTGCTCAGTCCTCCTTTTCCTGTAGTCCACAATTGTCTTGATCACGTTGAGGAAGAGGTTGTTGTCCTGGCACCACACGGCCAGGTCTCTGACCTCATCCCTATAGGCTGTCTCGTCGTTGTCGGTGATCAGGCCTACCACTGTTGTGTCATCGGCAAGTTTAATGATGGTGTTGGAGTCGTGCCTGGCCATGCAGTCATGAGTGAACAGGGAGTACAGGAGGGGACTGAGCACGCACACCTGAGGGGCCCCCGTGTTGAGGATCAGCGTGGCAGATGTTGTTGCCTACCCTTACCACCTGGGTGCGGCCCGTCATCAAGTCCAGGATCCAGTTGCAGAGGGAGGTGTTTAGTCCCAGGGTCCTTAGCTTAGTGATGGGTTTTGAGGGCACTTTGGTGTTGAATGCTGAATTTTAGTCAATGAATAGCATTCTCACATAGGTGTTCCTTTTGTCCAGGTGTGAAAGGGCAGTGTAGAGTGCAATAGAGATGGCATCATCTGTAGATCTGTTGGGGTGGTATGCAAATTGGAGTGGGTCTAGGGTTTGATGGTGTTGATGTGAGCCATGACCAGCCTTTCAAAGCACTTCATGGCTACAGATATGAGTGCTACGGGTCGGTAGTAATTTAGGCAGGTTACCTTAGTGTTCTTGTGCACAGGAAGTATGCTGGTTTGCTTGAAACATGTTGGTATTACAGACAGGGAGAGGTTGAAAATGTCAGTGAAGACACTTGCCAGTTGGTCAGCACATGCTCAGAGTACACGTCCTGGTAATCCATCTGGTCCTGCGGCCTTGTGAATGTTGACCTGTTTAAAGATCTTACTCACATCTGCTGCGGAGAGAGTTCTCAAACAGTAGCTCGGAACAGCTGATGCTCTCATGCATGCTTCAGTGTTACTTGCCTCGAAGCGAGCATAGACATAATTTAGCTCATCTGGTAGGCTTTTGTCACTGGGCAGCTCGCGCCTGTACAACCCTTTGTAGTCTGTAATAGTTTGCAAGCCCTGCCACATCCGATGAGCGTCGGAGCCGGTGTAGTACGATTTAATCTTAGCCCTGTATTGACACTTTGCCTGTTTGATGGTTTGTCAGAGGGCGTAGCAGGATTTCTTATAAGCGTCCGGGTTAGAGTCCCGCTCCTTGAATGCGGCAGCTCTACCCTTTAGCTCAGTGTGAATGTTGCCTGTAATCCATGGATTCTGGTTGGGGTATGTACGTACGGTCACTGTGGGGACGACATCATCGATGTACTTATTGATGAAGCCAGTGACTGATGTGGTATACTCCTCAATGCCATCGATAGAATCCCAGAACATATTCCAGTCTGTGCTAGAAAAACAGTCCTGTAGCTTAGCATCTGCGTCATCTGACCACTTTCTTATTGACCGAGTTACTGGTGCTTCCTGCTTTAGTTTTAGCTTGTAAGCAGGAATCAGGAGGATATAATTATGGTCAGATTTGCCAAATGGAGGGCGAGGGAGAGCTTTGTACGCGTCTCTGTGTGTGGAGTAAAGGTGGTCTAGAGTTGTTTTCCCTTTGGTTGCACATTTAACATGCTGGTAGAAATGAGGTCAAATGGAAATGTAACTCAGTAAGATCTTTGAAATTCTTGCATGTTGCGTTTATATTTTGGTTCAGTATAGTATATGAAGCATAACCTGAGCATGGCTGGGTTTCAGCTTTATGTTGATAAAACCAAATGGTATTATTCACTTAATCTGATTCTTTATCTGTTTGCTTGTTTGCAGACAGTTAAATTAGGATTAACACTTCCGAAAGAAGCTTTGACAATTCATTCTAAGTAAGTGAGACCATTCTATGTGAGGCCATAAGAAACCCCTGCATCCGCTCTCATCCAGGCCCTCTCTCCTAATTCATTGCAACACTTTGATTCACTGCGAGTCTTCATAGGCTTGTGGCTCTCTGGACCTTTCTGGGCTGCCGTGTTGGTAGAGGCAGTGACAGGACCTACAGGGAGACACAAAAGAGACCGATTTCAGCAACATGAGCATGTCTGACTCTCAAATGCATTCTCAGAGCACAGAGGATATATTGCTCACATAGTACCTGCAGAATAAACAAGAAAACAAATGCTTATCATTTGATATGACAAGAACAATAGAACCAGGATATCTGCATTGTAGGAGGAAATGGTTATTTTAGTATGTGTGTCCTGGTTTCTTTAAACGCCTTCACTCCCTCTCTCTGTGCATCATACATCGTACATTCTATTAAAACCATTTTATAGCATCACTACTATGCTAAACACTACTGAAGCCCACCCCAATTCTACCCAGCTACTAAAGGTTCCCCCCTTTCCCCCCCCTGCGCCTCTCCCCTCCCCCTGGCACAGAAGGTTGACCCTCCAGCTCGTGTCACCAAGTGCTGGGACCGGCCCCCCCGCCAGGGCCAATGGGCTACCCGGTGTTGGTGTGCGGTGGCTGTGGGCGGGCGGCTGTGTGTGTGTCAGTGTTGGGTCACGGCGTGGGGATTAAGCAGGTGTGAGTGATTGGGGGTGACAGCGGTCTCAGCATTAGGGGCCTCGGGGGAGATTTCTCGGCCCTGTTTTAGACCCACTAAGCTGGGATTTGGACCGCAGTAGTGTGTCAGCAGTGATGCTGCCCTGCCCGGTCCTCCTTCGACCCACCCACCACCACCCGACACGTCCACCCTCCACTCCTGCCCCCCCCCCCTCCTCTTCTTGCCTGACCTCCTTTCCCTCCACCCTTTTCTGTCTCATTCCTTTCCTCTCAATATTCCTCTCTACAACTCTTCTGCATCATTTAACCTGTGCATATATTTTTCATTTCACTCTTATTCTGTCCCTTCAGCTCTTGGCATCAGTACTGCCACCTCTATGTCACTGTACACACTTACACACATTCTACTCAGCATGACACCTGTCACTAGGCCCAGTGCTGACTGTGTCTGCTTCCAGCATGCCCTCAGTCTTGCACTTTAAACAGTGAACAGGCTTGGCTCTGGAAGGCCTTGTCATCATAAGCGTCTTTGGTGGTGCTGTTATCCTCATCAGGAAATGTTTTATCAGAGTCAGGCTGCATAGAATCCAGACATATTATAGAGTTGTTGTTTTACTGTTCGCACTGTGATCTGTTGAATGGTGTACTGTAGTTCATGATGATCTGTTTGTCATTGATCACATGTATGTAAATTCCAAGGGTTCAACTGTCCTAGATGTTCTATTCGCTTATCAATATAAACGCATTGAATTGGAAACCTGGCCGGAAATGA
The DNA here is from genome assembly GCF_013265735.2 of Oncorhynchus mykiss. NCBI lineage: Eukaryota > Metazoa > Chordata > Actinopteri > Salmoniformes > Salmonidae > Oncorhynchus > Oncorhynchus mykiss. The sequence goes on along the minus strand of NC_048588.1, from coordinate 9,997,462 downwards.
AAATCATGATTATGAATGACTTTGCATGTGTGACTGTAACAGTCTACAGATTCTGCTATGTGTGTATGTGTGCGTGTGCGCGTGCGTATGAGTGTGTGTTGTGTGTTTGTGTTGGGGCATGGGAGGTGAGAGAGTGTGGTCTGAGATCCCCATTACAGCCAGTCTATTGTAATGCAGCATATTAAGATCCTCACCCGCCAGCGTGTACTAATTAGAGACATTCCACAGGATTAAACAGCCAATTAACAATAAGAGACCATTGTGAGAGTGTGACCTTGTGCGTCACCACAATGGGGTTTGTGTGTGTGTGTTTGTGTGTGTGTACGTGGGCATGCATTGTGAGTTTTGGTGGGTTAACAAGGTGTTTTGTGGTAAATTGAAAAAGTGTGTTAAAGTGTGTTGAAGTGTGTCGAAGTGTGTAAATGTGTCCCTGTGATTTAGTTGTGCATTGAATGAGGATACGTGAATGTAGAAGATCCTGCACGTCTATGAGTGGGTGTGACAGCATGAACGACACCCTTGGTTCGGGTATCATTTCTCTGTTGTATTGTTTGTATATCGTTGTATTTTCAAATTGTGTGACTGTCCTTGTCAATCAGTGTACCAGTGTTCTGTTACTTGTCATGTTGTGGGTTTGTTGTGGACCCCAGGAAGAGGAACTGACACTTTAGCTAATGAGGATCCAAATAAATAGACAAACAATAATGTATGTGCCGATGTTTCATTGTGCTTGTTGTGACAGAGTGTGTATGTTGCTCTTTCGTGAGTGGTACCTGTGAATGTAGGGCAAGCATGGTAGAATGGTGTTGTTAAACAGTATGAGTGTTGTGTGAGTGAAGGGCGGCAGGTAGCCTAGCAGCTAACCGTGTTGTGCCAGTAACCGAAAAGTTGCAAGTTCAACTCCCTGAATTGACTAGGTGAATACAGTGGGGCAAAAAAGTATTTAGTCAGCCACCAATTGTGCAAGTTCTCCCACTTAAAATATGAGAGAGGCCTATAATTTTCATCATAGGTACACTTCAACTATGACAGACAAAATAAATAAAAAAATCCATAAAATCACATTGTAGGATTTTTAATGAATTTATTTGCAAGTTATGGTGGAAAATAAGCAAGATTTCTGCCTCTCACAGACCTGTAACTTCTTCTTTAAGAGGCTCCTCTGTCCTCCACTCGTTACCTGTATTAATGGCACCTGTTTGAACTTGTTATCAGTATAAAAGACACCTGTCCACAACCTCAAACAGTCACACTCCAAACTCCACTATGGCCAAGACCAAAGAGCTGTCAAAGGACACCAGAAACAAAATTGTAGACCTGCACCAGGCTGGGAAGACTGAATCTGCAATAGGTAAGCAGCTTGGTTTGAAGAAATCAACTGTGGGAGCAATTATTAGGAAATGGAAGACATACAAGACCACTGATAATCTCCCTCGATCTGGGACTCCACGCAAGATCTCACCCCGTGGGGTCAAAATGATCACAAGAACGGTGAGCAAAAATCCCAGAACCACACGGGGGGGGGGGGGGGGGGACGGGACCTAGTGAATGACCTGCAGAGAGCTGGGACCAAAGTAACAAAGCCTACCATCAGTAACACACTACACCGCCAGGGACTCAAATCCTGCAGTGCCAGACGTCTCCCCCTGCTTAAGCCAGTACATGTCCAGGCCCGTCTGAAGTTTGCTAGAGAGCATTTGGATGATCCAGAATAAGATTGGGAGAATGTCATATGGTCAGATGAAACCAAAATATAACTTTTTGGTAAAAACTCAACTCGTCGTGTTTGGAGGACAAAGAATGCTGAGTTGCATCCAAAGAACACCATGCCTACTGTGAAGCATGGGGGTGGAAACATCATGCTTTGGGGCTGTTTTTCTGCAAAGGGACCAGGACGACTGATCCGTGTAAAGGAAAGAATGAATGGGGCCATGTATCGTGAGATTTTGAGTGAAAACCTCCTTCCATCAGCAAGGGGATTGAAGATAAAACGTGGCTGGGTCTTTCAGCATGACAATGATCCCAAACACACGGCCCGGGCAACGAAGGAGTGGCTTCGTAAGAAGCATTTCAAGGTCCTGGAGTGGAGTGGCCTAGCCAGTCTCCAGATTTCAACCCCATAGAAAATATTTGGAGGGAGTTGAAAGTCTGTGTTGCCCAGCAACAGCCCCAAAACATCATTGCTCTAGAGGAGATCTGCATGGAGGAATGGCCAAAATACCAGCAACACTGTGTGAAAACCTTGTGAAGACTTACAGAAAACGTTTGACCTCTGTCATTGCCAACAAAGGGTATATAACAAAGTATTGAGATAAACTTTTGTTATTGTCCAAATACTTATTTTCCACCATAATTTGCAAATAAATTCATTAAAAATCCTACAATGTGATTTTCTGGATTTTTTTTCTCATTTTGTCTGTCATAGTTGAAGTGTACCTATGATGAAAATTACAGGCCTCTCTCATCTTTTTAAGTGGGAGAACTTGCACAATTGGTGGCTGACTAAATACTTTTTTACCCCACTGTATATATTTTTTGGATGTTCCCTTGAGCAAGGTACTTCATCCTAATTGCTTTTGTAAGTCGCTCTGGATAAGTGTCTGCTAAATGACAAAAATGTAAGAAAATGGTATTTTGTGAATGTGTTTTTAGATGTTTTGGATTTCAGTGATGTAGTGCTCATCTCTTCGTGTGCTTCTGTATGTGTACACATGTATGTGTGTACATGATGTGTTTACATGTATGTGTACACATGTATGTGTGTACATGATGTGCATGTTTGCATGCGTTTGTGTGCGTGTGTGCGTGTGCATATATCCAAGTGTATTTGTGTGGCGGGTGGTGTGTGCGTCAGCATGGCACGTGTCAGAGTGTGGTTAGGGATTATAAGGACTCAGGCCTGTTGCTCCACTTCCTTGATTACTACTGCTGTTTGCTGCCATATGGGCTGGGGGAGAGTGCCCAAGCCACTGTACACCCCCTCCTTACCCCACTCAACCCCCCCACCCATCCAGGCCCACCAGCACACCACCACACACACATTCTGTCAGGACACATGGTCTCACACACACACACACACACACACACACACACACACACACACACTCCAACGTGCCCCAGCACAAACAATAAAGCTGATATGTGCATTCATGCGTGGTCTCATATGCAATGCCTTATGGAGAGCAGAGTGGTCCTACCCTACCCTAACCTACCTAACCTACCCTAACCTACCTAACCTACCCTAACCTGGTCTGTATCTGGTACCTGCGGCACAACCCTGCCAATCAGACAGGCTCTATTTCTAGCAAGCAGTTTGAATGAATGGTTCAATCTATGAATTTAGATTGAGTCTGTCTAATAATAACATAACTATCGATTTATATTCCAGTAGTATTGTCAGAATTAGTGTAGTAGATGAGTTACTGATGTGTTCTAGAAATGTGAAAAGAAAGGAAAATATCCTCACACTGTTTAGATGCTCAGTGTGCAGCTGTTCTCCTTCCTTTTACATGTCATGTCTGTAACCTGATCTGTAACTGTGAAACCTGCTGAATCTGCTAATTGTGAATACACTTCACTCTGCATACCTTCATACATCCAGTTCAATCCAGTTGATTACCAACCAGAGCTCTTCCTCCAAACTCACTGACACAATTGAAACATCACTTCTCTTCAGAGGAGTCATGCCCATTAGGGGCACAAAGGGGCATGTGCCCCCTCAGATTTATCCTGGGGGGGGGGGGGGGGGGGGGGGGGGGCAAGGTTAGTAGACTTTAGAAAAGCAAGCAATAACTAATTGTACTGAATAAGACTCACATTCCTTTCAATCTTTTACCCAGATTTTAGCAGAGATGCAGAGAAGCATATTTAGTTTCTTTAAGAAAAGAACCACCAGGATACAGACAACTCCAGAGGTATGCTTAGATATGCAGAAAAAATATACATATATTTACATAGAATTAAGCATAATGATTATGGCTCTAGATTGCAGGAAAACAATTTCTCCAATTTACGGGCCGGAGGCATGGCACCCATCCGGATCACCCCCGAGCCATCCTCACATACTTTGTGTCCTGCTTCTCTTACATTACGTCTGTCTTACTGCAGAGATGTTAACTCTAGCTCTGTCCACCACAGAATGCCCTCTCTAAATGGATGTACAGTACAAATACAAGTACATGTTGTCACCTGCTCCAAGAAGGACTGAAATGGGAGACATACTTGGTCAATCTTGCAGCTCTTATTTCTTGAAGGGGGGGGGGGGGGGAGACTGGTGCAAATTATTAGCAATTTAGGGGGGGTCACAAATTCATTTGACAGATTATACATATATGATAAAAGCGTTACACCCTGATCTGTTTCACCTGTCTTGTGCTTGTCTCCACCCCCCACCAGGTGTCTCCAATTTTACCACATTATCCCCTGTGTACTCATATGCATTTTATTTTGGTTTGTTGCCAGTTCGTCTTGTTTTGTCAAGTCGTCCCAGTGTGTTTCCTGTTTTTCCCTGCTCTCTAGTGTTTTGTTTCTAGCCATTCCGGTTCTGACCTTTCTGCCTGCCCTGACCCTGAACCTGCCTGCCGTTCTGTACCTGCCTGATTCAGACCTGGTTTATGAACTTCTTCCTGCCCTGACCCTGAGCTTGTCTGCCATCCTGTACCTGTCGGACTCTGACCTGGTTACAAACCTCTGCCTGTCCTCGACCTGCCCTTTGCCTGCCCCCTGTGTTATAATAAATGATCTGAGAACTGAACCATCCGCTTCCTGTGTCTGCATCTGGGTTATATCCCGAGTCGTGATAAAATGTATACTAATAAAAGAATGCAGGAATTGATACTAATAAGTACACTTATGCTATGTGACATAGTAGCATAGGTTGAAATGTAGTGGATTTTACCAAAAGATAATTGAAAAGGTAATTTGAAACATGGACTATGTGCCTGAGTGAAGGCCCAGTGTACTTTGAAGCAGCATGGCAGGTGTTAACCTGTGTAATCCCCAGACAGGACAGTGTGGTCCAGGGCAAGACAGGGTGTCTACTCTAAACGGCGGTCATTAGCACAGTTAAACTGCTGCCTGCCCTGCTGACTCACCCAGTCCCAGACCCCACCTGCTGCCGTCTGCACAGGATTAGGAATCTGCCCATCTGCCCTCAGACGCAGTCAGCAGCACACGCGTCGTGAGTGTGTGTGTGTGTGTGTGTTTTACAGAGTAGTGGCATTGATTAAGACACAACCCAGACTGTGAGTATTGATTGCACACATACCGAGATTTAATAGACATCGACTGAGCCACAAATCCTGGCTGAGGACTGTGTATTAACACTGCAACACAATACGACATGTTGCCTTCGGTCTGTGTCTCCTTCAATATCCAATATCTCTACAAAACTAACTTTAATAATTCAGGAATATTCATAATACAATCAACAACAAAACCGTTGCAAAAGAGACAGATGACATCATCTAACCATGAATGCATGCAAACATGAAAACTTTGAAAGCATTATTTAATTACCATTATTTTTAGTATGTCTCATATTGATATACAGCATAGCACCCATTATCAGAGTTTGGCAGGACTGATTAGATGCATAACCAACGGCCAGATTCATTTATGAGTAAATATCTTAGTGAGCAGCACCAGACCTGCACGTTATAATGAGAAGGCCCAAGATTTTCACACAGAAGCAATAGTTCATAGAGATAGTAATTCAAAGGTGTCTGGGCACAGGACATTTATACTTTACAAACCCTACCCATCCGTCTTATAAGAAACCCTACACAAGGCTTACTACATTGTAAATATTTAACCTGCCCCATGCACATACAGCTGAAGTCGTATGTTTACATACACCTTTGCCAAATACATTTAAACTCAGTTTTTCACAATTCCTGACATTTAATCCTAGTAAAAATTGCCTGTTTTAGGTCAGTTAAAATCACCACTTTATTTTAAGAACGTGAAATGTCAGAATAATAGTAGAGAGAATGTTTTATTTCAGCTTTAACTTCTTTCATCACATTCCCAGTGGGTCAAAAGTTTACATACACTCAATTAGTATTTGGTAGCATTGTCTTTAAATTGTTTAACTTGGGTCAAATGATACAGGTAGAATTCCACAAGCTTCCCAAAATAGGTTGGGTGAACTTTGGCCCATTCCTCCTGACAGAGCTGGTGTAACTGAGTCAGGTGTGTAGGCCTCCTTGCTCGCACATACTTTTTCAGTTCTGCCCACACATTTTCCATAGGATTGACGTCAGGGCTTAGTGACGGCCACTCCAATACCTTGACTTTGTTGTCCCAAAGCCATTTTGCCACAACTTTGGAATTATGCTTGGCGGTCATTGTCCATTTGGAAGACCCATTTGCGACCAAGCTTTAACTTCCTGACTGATGTCTTGAGATGTTGCTTCATAATTTTCCTACCTCATGATGCCATCTATTTTGTGAAGTGCACCAGTCCCCCCCCCACCCCACCCCCTGCAGCAAAGCACCCCCCAGACCAGAGGAAATTTTTCCAAAAAGTAAGATCTTTGTCCCCATGTGCAGTTGCAAACCGTAGTCTGGCTTTGTTATGGCGGTTTTGGACCAGTGACTTCTTCCTTGCTGAGCGGCCTTTCAGGTTATGTGCCTGTTTGTACCTGTTTCTTCCAGCATCTTCACAAGGTCCTTTGCTGTTGTTCTGGGATTTATTTGCACTTTTCGCACCAAAGTATGTTCATCTCTAGGAGACAGAACGCGCCTCCTTCCTGAGCGGCTGCGTGGTCCCATGGTGTTTATACTTGCATACTATTGTTTGTAGAGATGAATATGGTACCTTCAGGGGATTTGGAAATTGCTCCCGAGGATGAACCAGACTTGTGGAGGTCTACAATTTGGCTGATTTCTTTTGATTTTCCCATGATGCCAAGCAAAGAGGCACTGAGTTTGAAGGTAGGCCTTGAAATACATCCACAGGTACACCTCCAATTGACTCAAATCATGTCAATTAGCCTATCAGAAGCTTCTGAAGCCATGACATCATTTTCTGGAAATTTCCAAGCTGTTTAAAAGCACAGTCAACTTAGTGTATGTAAACTTCTGACCCACTGGAATTGTGATATTGTGAATTATAAGTGAAATAATCTGCCTGTAAACAATTGTTGGAAAAATGACTTGTGTCATGCACAAAGTAGTTGTCCTAACCGACTTGCCAAAACTATAGTTTGTTAACAAGAAATGTGTGGAGTGGTTGAAAAACAAGTTTTAATGACTCCAACCTAAGTGTATGTAAACTTCCGACTTCAACTGTACACTGTAGTAGGAACCCTATCCTAACAAATGTACCCAGACTGAATGGCCTGTGATTACAATGGCAATCTGAGATTGTTATTTTTAATTTGTTGTTGTTTGAATCACAGATTGCTCCTTTAATACATGTTCAAAATGAGCTGTGTCATGCTCCCATATCATTAACTCTAATTTATATTGTACTCTATTGTACATCAAACATTAAACAATGTATGTAACATAAAGCAGGAACCACTAATGGAAATATAAAGTGATGATATACACCGAGTGTACAAAACATTAGAAACACCTGCTCTTCACATGACATCTCAAAACAAAATGTATTTGTCACATGCTCCGAATACAACTTGAAATGCGTACTTACAAATGCTTACTTAGCCCTTAACCAACAATGCAGTTCAAAATATTTACTAAATAAACAAAAGTAAAAATAGTCAAATAAAACTAAAAAGTAACACAATAACAATAACGAGGCTATATACAGGGGGTACCGGTACCGAGTCGATGTGTGGGGGTACAGGTTAGTCAAGTTATTATGTACATGGTCTACACCTGTTGGACTCGGTGCACGTTACAAATAAAATGTTATTTTATTTGATGTAGGTACGGATAAAGTGACTCTGTATGGATAATAAACAGCGAGTAGCAGCAGTGTAAAAACAATTTTAAATGTAACCTTTATTTAACTAGACAAGTCAGTTAATAACACATTCTTATTTACAATGACGGCCTACCGGGGAACAGTGGGTTAACTGCCTTGTTCAGGGGCAGAATGACAGATTTTTACCTTGTCAGCTCGGGGATTCAATCAAGCAACCTTTTGGTTACTGGCCCAACGCTCTGACCACTAGGCTACCTGCGGCACCATACAAAGGGGCAGCGTGTTAATGTAATAGTCCGGTGGCCATTTGATTAACTGTTCAGCAGTCTTATGGCTTGGGGGGTAGAAGCTGTTAAGGAGCTTTTTGGTCCCAGACTTGGCACTCCGGTACTGCTTGCCGTGCGGTAGGAGAGAGTTGACTTGAGTGACTGGAGTCTTTGACTGAGACGGTGAATCCAGGTCAAATCTATGATCCCTTGTTGATGTCACTTGTTAAATCCACTTCAATCAGTGTAGATGAAGGGAAGGAGACAGGTTAAAGAAGGATTTTTAAGCCTTGAGACAATTGAGACATGGATTGTGTGCCATTCATAGGGTGAATGGGCAAGACAAAAGATGTAAGTGCCTTTGAACGGGGTATGGTAGTAGGTACCAGCACCGGTTTGAGTGTGTCAAGAACTGCAATGCTGCTGGGTTTTTCACGCTCAACAGTTTCCCATGTGTACCAAGAATAGTCCACCACTCAAAGGACATCCAGCCAACTTGACACTACTGTAGGAGCATTGGAGTCAACGTGGCCCAGCATCCCTGTGGAACGCTTTTGACACCTTGTAGAGTCCATTTCCTGACAAACTGAGGCTATTCTGAGGGCAAAAAGGGTGTAACTCAATAATAGGAAGGTTTTCCTAACGTTTTGTACGGTCAGTGTATCTGTGCACACAGACTCACTACAGTCACTGCCTGGTTTAGTAACACAGCGTAATCCCTACATCAGTCTAATTTCATTATTAACACAGCCTGACCCCGATACCACGACAACCACTGACATGGATGCTAACACTTCACCATTGACCGTTCACGATTAAATGGAAATGCCAGTATTTGCAAGATTTACACATAAGGACAATCACATACAAAAACACAATCACACAAGACACATAAAGAAAACTATTGGAATTCAAATGTAAAACATAGCACAACAAAAGGGTTGAGACAACTAAACACACACCTGTAAAAAGTATGTAGGTATGCAGCTGATAATGTCTCTGTGGACAGCCCCTCCCACTATACCCCTCCCTTCCTCTCTCTCTACTTCCTCTCGTTCTCTACACTCCTTCATCAGGAATCACACAATTATTTTTCCTTCCAACTATAGAAAAGGCCCCCAGTGGGGTCCAAACACCCTACCCTCCTCCTCGGGTGTTACCTGTTCATCCATCCATCAATCCCTTCATCTATGTACGACGCTGGTCCCTCCAGGTCCATCTGTCAATCATATCTCCCAGTGCCACAGAGATCTATGTTCCTGGGTACAACACTTCCCCATTGTATTGGAGAGCAGGCCCCTAGATCTTATCAGTCATCAATTCGTTCCAAACAGGTCCTTCATGTCCTTCCTATGGACTAGCGGACTCCCTCCATCCTCTCCCTTCCTCTGCCAATCTGACTACAAGCCCCACTATCCTCCCTTTATCCCGAGGTAAGATACTTACTTTTCAGATAAAGCATATTATGATAAATCGGCTGAACTCTGTGCGTGTGTGTGTGTGTGTTGGTGTTGGTGTCACAATGTGTGTATCGAACAAATACCATGAAGTCAGGGCTCTAGCAGCTGCACACTAACACTGTTGGGGTTTTGGGGGTTTTGGAGGAGGGGGTTGTTGTGTTTGGTTTGTATTTTTGGCCCATGCTTAATGCAACCAATCACCAATGCTCTATATCGGTGACCTTTTAAACTTTGTAGTGATCATTGGGTAAGCTTCTCTTTCCTGTGCTAACACAATCTCTCTCTCTCACACACACACACACACACACACACACACACACACACACACACACACACACACACACACACACACACGCACACGCACGCGCACACGCATTCCCTGAGAGCCATAGCACTGTCACCCATGAGCATAGGCCCTGTACATCCAAGGTATCACACACTCACATAAGTACACTCAAATTGTATACGCAACCAATCAAGGTTACATTGTCTTAACATGGCCTGGATGTTAAATAGAGATTAATATCCCTCACTAATAAGTCACATCCTCACATTCATGGCAGTTTTTTCAGTGAGTCCCTGAATATTCACAGGCCTCTGCTTGTTTTACAACAGAAGGCCCCTGGAGGGGAAACTGGCTCCACAAACTAATGTTTTGACCCCAGTAAATATATCAATACATGTATAGGCTGATTACTATGTGTCTGGTGCAAATATATATTATTGCACATTTAGACATTGGTTTGGAAAGTAACATGTTTGCATTTGACCCGTTTTCTTTGTAGCCAGACAGGAAAAAAATACATTGAAAGAGCTTACATTTTTGGTAATTAAATTAGACAAGAGCAACCATGCAACATATGGCTGCAGTCTTCTGACAAAGTGGGAGAGAAGTCGGGGTCAAATGGGGAATAAAATAGTTTGGAGAAGATGAAAATGTTATCAAAATACAGCAGTTGTTATGCCTCTGAGACTGATTGCATGCCAGTTTAAAATAATATGATGTTTCTAAGTGGTGTGTGTGTGTGTGTGTGTGTGTGTGTGTGTGTGTGTGTGTGTGTGTGTGTGTGTGTGTGTGTGTGTGTGTGTGTGTGTGTGTGTGTGTGTGTGTGTGTGTGTGTGTGTGTGTGTGTGTGTGTGTGTGTGTGTGTGTGTGTGTGTGTGTGTGATTAGATAGGGTAAGCCTCTTATGTGGTGGTTGTGTCCTGAATTTGTATCTGCCCTGGGTCCTAGTGCAACCATACCACAATTCATTACACTGCACAGTAAATTTCCAAGAGAATCACCTCCTAAAATATAAATTCACAACTGTTATTAGAGTTGTTATTGACAGCACAAAAGAACAACAGCAATACTTTCAGAAAATAAATCACCAGTTGACACGTTTCTGGAAGACTAGAAATATAATAATGATAGGCTACTGCCAAATGTCTCAAAATGCAGTGCTTCTTCATGCACAATTTGTAGGCTCTATATTTTTTTGTGTTTACAATGTCCTCCGTTTTAAATACAATTTTAGGATAAAGTAAAGTAGACTAGAATGAAAAATAATGAATGAAGAAATAAACTAGTGTAGGTCAAACACAAACACCTTAACCGAGCGTGTGTCTTTAACTTTTATCGAATTAATTCGATAACCCAAATGCATAACATTTGCATTTTATGCAACAAAATCGTAAATAAAAACTAAAGAAATCAGAAAAAGTATGGAATTTTCAATGTTGGGCAAGGAAATATGCCTAACCAAAAGTCAATAACTTACATGAATACAATTTGGTTGTCTTTGAAAAGGCTACCGGTTTGATCATGGTAAAAATAATACAACAATCAGGAAATGCGTGGAAAAACGTACATCATTAATATTAAATACTATATTTGAAAAGCTTTTGTAAGGGTTAATTGTTTCTCCCAACGCATAAAAGCATATCCTAAAATTGTAGTGACGGAATGGTAAGAGAGCGAGACCTAGAAGCCCTGACGAGCAGGTGCACGTGAGTGCGCGTGTAGGCCTACTCTGACACGCGCTCTTTGTTTTGCTCCTCAGAAAGTATGTAACACGGAGTTTTAGTCTTTAACCATCGACTGTTGCGCTTCTTGTCATATTTACAAACAATAGGCTAATTCGATCGTCAGCTTTCGATATTATCTATATGAAATGTAAAGACAAAAACCATACCTGATAGCCTAGTTGAGCAGGTGATGTGGCCTCTTGAAACACATATTCCAAATTGGACGGTTAAAACAACACACATACTCACGCTGTGCGCACCGGCAGATGCCGCAGGTAAAGACGTTTATTTGAGATTTATAATGTTCAACATGCGGGTATAGTCTCTCTCTCTTTATATCTCCGCCGTGGCTTTACAGATTCAGATAAACCCCTTATACAGTTTGGGCAGTACATGGGTCTGTGTGGATTTTAAACTATAAGAAATCCGATTCAATTAACAAGAGCAGAGAATCGGCTTTGGACACTGTGAAATTGTCTGGCCACAGGGATAGGATGAGACACAGGCCAACAATCGCAGGATGGACAACAACTCATGGCATTTAAATAAATCACCAAGACTTTACAGGCCATTTGCATCACCGGGGTAGATTTCTACAACGAATAAAAACACTGGACAAAGTAACCTAAAGCAACGCAATGTTCTCAGTTCCAACTCAACAAGTGGCTTTGCGGTTTATTATAACTTTTAGTCCAATCTTAATGCTGTCTTCAACATTGTTTTACACCACAACCGACGAAACTATCAATCAAAACATTATGGTCATGATTTACAATTAAATGCGCTAAAGGGACATGCCTAACGAGTACAACTTAAATAGACTTTAGCAAGTTTGCCTATAATAATTCACCCACTTATTTGGAATGAAATGCATCAAGATACTCTAAAAATGTATGGCTTTAAATTGCAGTCATGACCATAATGTTGATAGCATGTTACCATTTTGATAGACAATAATAAGATGCGCTGTTATCCCTATTAATGATAATATTACAACAAATAACATCATACCATTATTATTATTAATATCATAATTATAAGTATTAATATTGTTATTATTATTACTACAGAAATATGAATAGTAAAAAAGGGAGTATGTTGGGGATCAGTAGGGGGTTTAATAGAGAACAACGCGGCCTTTATGTAGTTTTAATCCTGCTTGTATACCCACCCCACCCCTTCCATCCCTTGAATTTCCTCACTCAGACTACATCGCCCAATTACATCTGTGTTTTTAAAGCGGTGTAAAATGTACGAAATGTACTCTTCTGATGGCTATCAAGCTTTCCCCGACAGTGCAGCACTGTTATTCAACTCCTAAAGGTCCTCTTCGGCTCCAGGAAAATGACTTCAACAGAGTTGCTAGCTTGTCCTTTTGTCTTTAACAATTCAAAACGGACTCTTATAACACACCAAACGTATAGGCTACTCAGAAATGATGAGTGGCACATCTATTTAATTTCACGAATGAGTGTAACATTTTATGTTTTGGTTAAGTGGATTGGTAGGCTATGCAGTTACTGTGCGTTTTAATTCAAAATTGTTATACCAAGAGAGAGAGAGGGAGAGAGAGAGAGAGAGAGAGAGAGAGAGAGAGAGAGAGAGAGAGGGAGGGAGGGAGGGAGAGGGAGAGAGAGGGAGGGAGAGAGAGAGAGAGAGAGAGAGAGAGAGAGAGAGAGAGAGAGGGGGAGAGAGAGAGGGGGAGGGAGAGAGAGAGAGAGAGACAGAGAGAGAGAGAGGGAGAGAGGGAGGGAGGGGTCAGAGTCTACTCGTCGCAAGAACTTCACTCTAATTAGCCAACTACTTTCTTGGTTCGCTCAGTTCCGCGTTCTCACCCCAGCTTATCGCCACTCACGGGAAGCACGACTCGATCCTCTTTGCTTCAACAGACAGGCTCTAGCTCAGTCCAGGGACGCTAGATCTGACACCGGAAGAATAAGGACCCATACCTTCCGTTCTTGACGCCGATGCGCACTTCGAAAGCGCACGTCTTGGATTGAAAGGTTCATCACAATTAGAACGGTGATCATACCACTGGCTAGTGTGTTTAATTGTTGGTTTCAGCCTACTTTGTAAGTGAAATTGAAAGAATACACCGGCACCACAATACCTATTGAATAGATGTGCTTTGAAAGAGCTTGATCAACAGGTGTGAAGGCAGCAGAACAAGAAGGCGCCCTGCACCTGCACTCTTTACCAGCGAGTAGAGTGGTACTATTGTAGCCTCAAAAGTTGGCAAAATACTGCAAGAGGGTCAGAGACAAAGGAGGAAAACAAAAAGCCGATTGGCATTTATAAAGAAAAACAAGTGATAGAGAGAAAGAGAGAGGGAGGGACAGAGAGAGAGAGGAAGAGAGAAAGCGGGACAACCCTTGGAGAATAGCAGAAGACCCGGCCCCCGGCCTGAGTGTAAGAGAGAGAGAGGGCGAGGGAGCGTTTTAAAGCCGGCACAGGCATGATGTCCTACATTAAGCAGCCTCATTACGCCGTGAACGGGTTAACTCTGTCTGGTCCTGGCATGGATCTACTACACTCTGCCGTCGGATACCCAAGTAAGTCATATTTGTAACTTTTTCATGTTTTAGAACTGTTTGTCTCAACAATTGCCTGAATTCCAAGCGGTACTGATTACATATTCACGAGCAACGAGTGCGTAAAAGGAACAGTGCACAACATCCCCATTATGTTGTTTACGTTCTTATTGTTAGACTTATGACGGCGAATTGTGGATAATATATAGTCATACTACGGACACCATGTCTTATTCTTAGCTGATCACATGTTGAGGGTCATCACTGAACAACATTGTTTCAAATGGAAATGCCATATGCTCACATACAACAAAAATGTTTGTATTTTTAAAGATGTGGTCAACGTCCATAGTAACTTGTTTCAAGGGCCTTGGAGTAAAATGCCAGCTTTAAAATGAGATGACCTATATACTTCATGTGTAAGTGGTAACAACTATTTGTATGAAAACATTTTTTTTTGTGATTTTTGATTGACCCAGGGTCATGCGTTGTGAACACCAATTGACAAAGACCTGTAGTTCTAGATATATTAGGTTCCTGTCAGTTGTGAAATCAAGGTTTATAGAGCTCTACCTTCATGTGAAAACATTCATGTTTTATCAAGATACATTTCTTCCCTTTATCGAACATATTTTATTTAGTGTTTGTTTATGTTTTATAAAGCAACAGTGTTAAGCTGAATTCGTGTATAATGTGAAGAGATTGGAGAAAAATGTAGAACACTCGAACATTAAATAAAAAACATTTGTAATAAAGGGAAATATATATATATATATATATATATATATATATATAGCCTAAATATAGACTAGAGACATATGTTTATTTTCTATAACATTTGAAACAAAGCACCCATGAATATACAATATATGTTTTAATAGAGAACATCATATATGCCTCAGTATAAGTACTTATTAGTAACATTATATTACACGAATATATACGAATTCAATTCTAAATGATCCTAATGGAAATTTAGACAATTATTTAACTTGGCAATTTGACAACATTTTTACACCAAACAAGTGATTCACTGTTCGTTCTTCCGTTCTATTTTTCTCATGTTCCATTTGAAAGCATTTTGGCCAAGGGGGAAAAGGTTCACAAAACCAAATATATGATGAGTTAACGAAATATAATAAGAAAATAACTTTTGTGTGTGTGTGTGTATTTTAGACATCCCCAGAAAGCAGCGTCGGGAAAGGACCACGTTTACGCGCGCGCAGTTAGACATCTTGGAGGCACTGTTTTCCAAAACGCGCTACCCCGACATCTTCATGAGGGAAGAAGTGGCCCTCAAGATCAACCTACCAGAGTCTCGTGTACAGGTAATAAACAGGATATATATACTTTCATGCATAAATGCCCACCAGAATTGGTCAAATGATCTTGCAAAAATGAAAGTGTGGGTCAAATGTCTATTTACAAATCTTCAGTGATTGTTTGGCCAGAATGGGAGCTGAGTTGTCTGAGAACTCACCACGTGCTCCTCCATAGGTATGGTTCAAGAACCGCCGTGCTAAATGCCGCCAGCAGGCACAGCAGAGCACAGGCCAGTCTAAACCTCGTCCACCCAAGAAGAAGGCCTCTCCAGCCCGGGAGGCCAACTCTGAGGCCAGTGTCAACACCAACGGGTCCTACAGTCCAGTACCCCCTCCCCTTGGCCCCGCCATCACCCCCAGCTCCAGCAGTGCCAACGCGACCGTGTCCATTTGGAGCCCTGCCTCCATCTCCCCGCTGCCAGACCCCCTGTCAGCTTCCACCACGCCCTGCATGCAGCGCTCCTCTGCCTACCCCATGACCTACACCCAGGCCCCGGCCTACACCCAGAGCTACGCAGGCTCGTCCTCCTACTTCACTGGCCTGGACTGCAGCTCCTACCTGTCTCCCATGCACTCACAGCTCTCCGCCACCGGGGGCGCCCTCAGCCCCATCACCTCCATGGGCGGGCACCTCGGCCAGTCCCCTGCCTCTCTGTCTTCGCAGGGCTACACAGCCGCCTCGCTGGGCTTCGGGGCCGTCGACTGCCTGGACTACAAGGACCAAGCTGCCTCCTGGAAACTCAACTTCAACGCAGCTGACTGCCTGGACTACAAAGACCAGAACTCCTGGAAGTTCCAGGTCTTGTAGGTGGGATGAGGTAAGGAAGGGACCAGCCAGGAGAAGCTCCCATTCCATTCAGTGTTAAAGACTTGGACACATAGATGGTCAACTAATCATTTCAGTCCACGAACTCAATGACTGAGAAAATGTCATTATTTTTTTGTGTTATGGAAAGCAATGTGGATAGCAGATCCACTGATGTTGGGCTTTGTGATTTTTGGGAAGGTGACAAGAATCAATATTGTTAAATCAATGATATTCAATCAATACAGTATTATCAACGTGAGGATGCACAATCAATGGGACATTGAGGTAATAAAGCTAGTCATATAGAAGTGATGACAAACAAATCGACATGTAAGAAGATAATTGAGATACTAAAATTGAGAACTGATTTTAAAAAGGAATACATACCACACGATTGAAAGCAATACCTGTAGAATGAAATTAATTTGATGATTACATTTCGAAAAACAGCATAATTAACAAAGGTCCATTCTTGTATGCCATAATCAGGGTTTTGAGGACCAAATGAATAGAGATTTGCAATTTGAAGGCTGGATGAAGTATTATTTTGATGGAGAGAACAAACAATTGATAAAATAAAAAAAAGGATATTAAATATTGGTTGCAATGAATCCCATTAGTCAGGTAGCTGATAGTTAATTTCTGAACAAGATCTGTCACTCCTTTAGTGGTCTTGTTGTGCTTAATAGTAACCTAGAATTAGAAAGGAAAAGTGGAATTCCACCCCCAAGATGGGTGGGCTGGCCTTGACTTTAGACCAAATTGGATTCAGTGGTTATTTTTGACATTACTTCAGGACAATTGAAAGTTGTGTACATTGTAAGGAAGAAAATGACTCTGCCTTGAATTTGATATTGAACAAACAGAGGGAGTTCCAGCCAGAGGTGGAGACTGACTCCAATGGGGACAACGTTGCTTTCTTTTTCCCTCTGTCATTTGTTTTATGGTTTATTTTTGTTATGAAGCTGCTTTACATATTTGGTGAATTGAGAGATCCTGGAGCCAAACAGACAGACACACGGACGTGCATGGGTTTCTCAATAAGCAAGAGGGGATGGGTAAAGCAAGGATAACCTTTGGTACTGTCAAGAAGAGATCATAGGCTATTGTTGTATCCTTTTACCCAGTAGCTTTGAAGGGAGGGGATCCTCGGCGGACAGTGTGTTAGAGTGAAGTGGGGTAAAGGGGTAAAGGAGGGGGGCTGGGTTAGGGTGATAGGGTTAGTAACAAACCTCTTGTCTTTGAGCACCAATCGTGGAATGAATCACATCTGGGCACAAGGCATTCTGGGATATGCAAGGATGACAAACGTGCAGCCTTTGCGTTTCTATCCAACTGTGTTTGTTGGGCGGATGGGGGGGGGGGGGGGGGGGGGGGGGGGCTTTGACGATTACTTCACCAGTACTTAAATACTAAATTTCCCCTTAATGACTAAACTAACCCTGTTGCCGAATATACTGTTACAATGAGATATTTGCAGGAGAGAAGACTCAACAGTAGAAAGGGAAGGGTCTGGCCATGACTGCGCTACCCTTGCACTGAAAGCACGGACCATCTCTCAGTTGTTACCTGTAAAGAAGCGAGGGGTACCATTTTGTGTTGATGTATCGTTTCCTCTTTTTGTATTAGAGTATAACATATTATGTTTCTTAAATTTGTGAGTCCTTTGAAGTAAAATTGTGGTAATTTGTTTGAAGTTAATATTATCATTATTACTATAATTATTATTATTATTAATTCTAAAGCTATTATGAATATTGCTATTATTCTGTTTATGTCGTTCTTTTTGTAAATATTAAACTTCACTTGAAAATGCAATCACGTCTGGTACCAACAATGTGTTACAGACACACCACGCAAATTTCTAGAAGACTGGCAATTTTAATTGTAATTTTTTTCTGTTTTCTGGTCTCTTCTTTTCTGAACAACGTTTTTCAAACTCAGGGGTTTATCCAATAAAGTTAGTGGTGAGAGCATACAACGCTTTGTATACTTCCTGATCATCCACATTCATTATTCGCATTCTAATCTATGCTTTTTTTTCTGACACGAATGACTCCCCCTCTTTAGTATTAGTATATCGGACATATCTCCTGTGTGTTTGCCCACCCCCCACTTCTACATGGGATAGCTATTGAGTTTTAAGACATTAAACAACTGCAGAAAATCTATGTGGTCATTGTGTTTTGTGCTCACGTTCCAGTGCCCTGAGCCTCACAACAGGCTAAAAGACTGGGGTTGATGGATACAGTACCACTAACAGGAGTAGTATAACTGTATTATCCAAGAGAAAAATCGCTTTGCAGCTACGAAAATAACATTTAATCAAAGACCAGTATAGTCAAAGATTATCCCTATACAATGATTACATCTAGTTCATGTGCTGAAAAACTCATTCACTACAGATCAAATCAAATATGCAACATTCCTCTTTTAAAACTGCTATATAAATGCTTGCATAATAACCACATGCATAAAAATGGGCCCCAACAAAGTAATAAGACAATCCTATCAGTGTGCAAATGAACAGCAGCAGTCCAACCTCATTGGACACGTTAGCGGCACTCATCCAACCAATAAGAATGAAGCAACTGCTATTACGCTATTAAGATCGCATGCCTCTCCTAGATCCCTTTCCCACATGTGTTATCCTGTTGTATCCCCGTATCCCTGCAAAGAGAGCAGGAAGTCAAGTATCTATCGTACATACACAGAGTGGGATT
The DNA here is from genome assembly GCF_013265735.2 of Oncorhynchus mykiss. NCBI lineage: Eukaryota > Metazoa > Chordata > Actinopteri > Salmoniformes > Salmonidae > Oncorhynchus > Oncorhynchus mykiss. The sequence goes on along the minus strand of NC_048588.1, from coordinate 9,978,449 downwards.
GAAAAGTGACGTCCGGGGACACTACTCTAATCCATGCAAACGTTTGAGAGGGGAGATGTTGAGAGGAGAAAGGACAGAGTGGATGCAAGTTATGAAGATTAGAAGTAGGCCTAAGTCTGCGGGGGCCCATTAATTAACCTCTTAAAAACAGAGAGAGGTAGGGATTTGGATGGCTAACATATGTTTCCATTTGTTTTATTAGTAAGTCAGCTATACCAGTGTTCTGAAAAGTGCACAGGACAGGTTGTAAAAAGACCAATGCACGTAACAAACAAAAAAAGATCTGGGACCATATTCACAAAGCGTCTCAGAGCAGGAGTGCTGATCTAGGATCAGGGTCCTTCCCGTCCATACAATCTTATTCATTATTATCCAAAAGACGAAACCAATCCTAGATGAGCCTAAATAAAACTTTGCATAACCATCTAGAAGACTAATTCTGTACCTGTTCTATGAGTCAATTGTGATATTTGTATATAAAAAAAAAATACTTCCACACTATCAACTGAGTACGGCATTGACACATTTGGGTCAAAGTTTGTTTTAGGGCTGTAATGGCACAGCAGCTCTGTTCGGATCTTTGCATTTCAACATGATGTCCACAGAGAGAGTTACAAAGATGATATAATCTATTTAACTCCCTTTTATTTTTTTAAGGAACTCAGCTTTCAACTTACTCTTGAAAAAAAGTAGAATGCACAAGGTGCAATTTCCAAATAGTGCATCATCCGTTTTCTTCTTCTCGTGTCAGTCATTGTATACCTTACAGAGCTATTTATAACATGTCAGTCATTGTATACCTTACAGAGCTATTTATAACTTGTCAGAAATGTCCAGATCAACTAGCCCATATCAGCTAACATTTTTTTCGCCCATAGATACTGTTGTAATGTTAAAGTCACTCAAATATCATATGAACGCACATAAGACAAGGCAATATGTGTAGAATTGCAGAAAATTTGTTTTAAAATGGAAAACATTTCTCTGCACCCCATGGCAAAATGTGTAGAATTGCAGAAAATAAGCTTTAAACCTGCAAAATGTTCTCTCTCACAGTTTGTGTCATGTGAACAGTGCTCGAATAACAAGAGGGAGTATTTTGTGTCACGAACCGTGCTTATTCCCATAGAAATAGACATGGCACATGGGCGAGGGGGGGGGGGGGGGGGGGGTGTTCCCTTAGTGATAGAAGGGGGGCCTGAGTGGTAAGGATACCCAAAAGGATAGGAGATATCTAGTCAGTTGCACAACTGAGTGCATCCTCTGATTCAGAGAGGTACGCTGCCTTAATCGACATCATCAGGGCCCAGTGAGCAGTTGTTGTTGGGGGTTAACTGTTAACTTCAGCTACTGGTCCAATGCTCTTAACCGCTAGGTTACCTGCCACCTGTATTCATTTACATGTCTATAGTCAGGGAGCGGAGAGACGAACGGTAGAGAGAGAGAGACAAAAAGGAGGGAGAGGAATAGAGAGAGGGATAAAAGAGATATGAGAGACGAGGCAGGAGAGGAAAGCGAGAAGAGAAGTAAGGAGATGGATAAGAGATGAGAAAGAGGAGTAGAGCGATGGAGGAAACAGACGAGAGGACCAGAACCTCCCCCATGGTAATCCCTGGGAGCAGCATATGGACTAGTAAAGCACAGAGACAGAGTGGGACAGAGCAGGAGACAGATACACTTGGGACTTAAAAATATGATTCATTTCTTTGCCTCTAATCCCTGGCAAACAAGCTGGCCACCGGGCTGTTCTGTAAATACTGTAATCATCCTGCGGCCAGGCCGGCGGCCCTACGAGACGTAGCCAGCCCTACAGTCCAATTTCCTCTTAATCGATTCCTAATCTCAACAACCCAACAACTCACCCCCCAGTCCACCCCAACATTCTGCACGAAGGGGGTGGGTGTAAGGAGTAAAAGCAAATGAAAAATAAATCACATTTCCCAATTCTGTTCTGTCTGAGGCATAGTTTCACAGTGATGAATTGGCGTCATGTAAGAGTTGAGTTGGGGGGACCATTGTTTGTGAGAACATGATGGCATGTAGGACGCTTGGGTTCTCTGGCTTTGGGTTCTAGACTACACTCTGTGATAGGTTGGATGGAACTAGACAGTGTGGGGGCAGGGATGGTGGTGGAGGGGTGTGTGTGTGTGTGTGGGGGGGTAAAGGTAAATAAAACATTCCCAATTATGCTCTGTTCTGCTCAGAGGCATAGTTTCACAGAGATAAATTGGGGTCACATAAGAGTTGGGAGGGAGGTACATTGTTTGTGAGAACGCGGTGGCATGCTTGTGTTCTTTTGATTCAAGACTGGGTTCCAGGCAGGGTTTTTGACTGCTCTCAGGGATAGGTTGGATGGTTCTTTATCTACAATCGTTTATCATTTATTGTTGGGTGAGACAACTGAGAGGTTATGTGAACAGAAAGGAGCCAATCAAAGGATACTGGATACCACATGCTTTGTAGGTGCAAAATTGATTTATTGAAAGGAGGAAAATCCAATGAATTTGTTCATCTCATGAAAGTTTTAATAGTTTTTGTTCCTTCAAAATAAAGTCAAAAATAAGACTTAAAAGAGGAAGAAGACAGACACAGAGAGAAAGTTACATTTTGTAGATAAGAGAAGATGGAGAAAATTTGGCTGCCTTTGTTTTAAATACCATCTGTGATAATTTACAATCCCCCAAAGCCTGTATTCTCTATGACATAAAGCCTAATCCTAATATGCTATTGGTTGTAAATTTACATCTAAATATGACCAACATTAACAAATAGCTTATGTCTATCCCTGTCAAGCTTTATATGCCATTCACTGTATTTCTCTTCAATCAACCAAATGACATCACAGATGCCCATTTGAATCTTTAAATGGTGTCTAATTCTGATATTGGCTGTTTGATATGACAAGGCTGAACATCTCTTTTTACTAATAAAACTGCAGTATGAATGTAATCATATTCTATCATTATCACTGTAATTACTGTTCATTCCATCATATTGCAGATTGAGTGCCTCTTTTTACATTGTGAGGATACACTTTATAAAAATGCTTTTAATGTTCGATTTCACTGTACGATTTTAATTAGCTATCTTCTTTTTTTTTCATTTCCCCTCCCTCTTGTTTTTGTTTCTTTGTTAGTACTTCTATTTTACGACGTGAAGCCCGTTGTTACTTGTATTAAGAAGTCCTACACTAATAAAGTTATTATTGTTATTTTAGTGAAAATGTTCTGTGATGATTACTGTCATGATTCATCTAAGATTTGTAACAGGAATGACCTCACTCACATGCTCAATTCAAATTCATGTAGTAATAAGATCAGTATTATGGTTAGGTCTATCACTGGATCAACACCTGACTGACAATCATGTTATATACTTTTACTAAGTCAATACGGGGGCTTAAAGTTTAACACCTAGTTATAATCAAGAGTAAAAGTCAGTGTTCGGATCCAAGATTATTGTTAATGTCTTGGACTGAGATTATTGTCCGGATTAGATTTGTTTATGAGAGAAGTCTGATTTTGGCATAGTCAGGGTTGGAGGAGGGAGGGAAAGAAGGTAGGTCAGCCGTAGAATTAGGGTTAAATTGAAGTAGAACTAACTAGGGGATTGTGGTTCCTTCTCTGATTTGGAGAGAATACTCAAACAGGAGCACCAGGCCAACCTGTTCCGATGTCTGCCAGTAAACATGTCCACTATCATCCTTAGTCCCCCTCTCCTGTCCTGTCGCCCTGTCCTGGCCCCCTGGCCTGTGTCCAAGTGTCCACATGTCCACACTTCTTCTCACCTCTCCTTGCACTTAGTTATTTTTACTGATCTAATTTAGAGAATGTCCCAATCCTCTTAGTGTTTTGCCCCTTCAGCGTTTCGCTAAGTGAATTAGACAGGATTACAGTCTCTCTCTCTCTCCCGCTCTCTCTTCTTCCTCCTATCTCTCTCTCTCTTGTCTATGGTGTTGCTGTCTCTCCAGCCTTTCTTCCTCTCCATCTCCATGTTCTTCTTTTCTCTTGACATCGTTCTCTCTGCTGGCAGGATTACTGTCCTTCTCTCTCCAGATGACAAATTGGTTCCAACATTACCCATGACAGCTGCCCTCGAAGCCCAGTGCATCCTGGGAAAAAGGATATTTAATGAAATTTGGACCTGTAGTACATAAATGAGGGAAGAGAACGAGGCCTACATATTGGAACAAGAGTGGAATACAAATTCATTTGGGACAAAAACATGAAGAAAACTAGAACACCTAAAAATTACAGTAAAATTCTTTCCATCGCTATCATGTTTTCATACAGTATAGTGTTTTCTGGGTCTTCATGGCAAGGCTGGCCATGTGCGACTTCTTCCAGTAGCCATTCCCAGTCCTGCCAGGCCCTGCTGTGCCAGTCTCTCACAGACTAATCTGGAGAGTCTGGCTCAGAGGAATTCACTGGGTTATAGTAACAAGTCCTAGTCCGTTTAGGATTTATATCTCACCTAAATGATATGTCTGACAACATACTGCAGATAGTGACTGCTGTTATGAACCTGTCTGTTGTTATCGATTTAGACTGCTGTTATGAACCTGTCTGTTGTTATAGATTTAGACTTGCCAGCAGCATACCACCCAGCATACCACTGTTGGCTTGCTTCTGAAGCTAAGCAGGGTTGGTCCTGGTCAGTTCCTGGATGGGAGACCAGATGCTGCTGGAAGTGGTGTTGGAGGGCCAGTAGGAGGCACTCTTTCCTCTGGTCTAAAAAAATATCCCAGTGCTGTCTTTTGGATAGGACGTTAAACGGGTGTCCTGACTCTGAGGTCATTAAAGATCCCATGGCACCTATCGTAAGAGTAGGGGTGTTAACCCCGGTGTCCTGGCTAAATTCCCAATCTGGCCCTCAAACCATCACGGTCACCTAATAATCCCCAGTTTACAATTGGCTCATTCATCCCCCTCCTCTCCCCTGTAACTATTCCACAGGTTGTTGCTGCAAATGAATATGTGTTCTCAGTCAACTTACCTGGTAAAATAATAGATAAATAAAAGACTGCTGTTATGAACCCGTCTGTTGTTATAGATTTAGACTGCTGTTATGAGCCCATCTGTTGTTATAGATTTAGACTGCTGTTATGAACGTGTCTGTTGTTATAGATTTAGACTGCTGTTATGAACCTGTCTGTTGTTATAGATTTAGACTGCTGTTATGAACCTGTCTGTTGTTATAGATTTAGACTGCTGTTATGAACCTGTCTTTGTTATAGATTTAGACTGCTGTTATGAACCTGTCTGTTGTTATAGATTTAAACTGCTGTTATGAACTTGTCTGTTGTTATAAATTTAGACTTCTGTTATGAACCTGTCTGTTGTTATAGATTTAGACTGCTGTTATGAACCTGTCTGTTGTTATAGATTTAGACTGCTGTTATGAACCTGTCTTTGTTATAGATTTAGACTGCTGTTATGAACCTGTCTGTTGTTATAGATTTAGACTGCTGTTATGAACCTGTCTGTTGTTATAGATTTAGACTGCTGTTATGAACCTGTCTGTTGTTATAGATTTAAACTGCTGTTATGAACCTGTCTGTTGTTATAGATTTAGACTGCTGTTATGAACCTGTCTGTTGTTATAGATTTAAACTGCTGTTATGAACCTGTCTGTTGTTATAGATTTAGACTGCTGTTATGAACCTGTCTTTGTTATAGATTTAGACTGCTGTTATGAACCTGTCTGTTATAGATTTAGACTGCTGTTATGAACCTGTCTGTTATAAATTTAGACTTCTGTTATGAACCTGTCTGTTGTTATAGATTTAGACTGCTGTTATGAACCTGTCTGTTATAGATTTAGACTGCTGTTATGAACCTGTCTTTGTTATAGATTTAGACTGCTGTTATGAACCTGTCTGTTATAGATTTAGACTGCTGTTATGAACCTGTCTTTGTTATAGATTTAGACTGCTGTTATGAACCTGTCTGTTGTTATAGATTTAAACTGCTGTTATGAACCTGTCTGTTGTTATAGATTTAGACTGCTGTTATGAACCTGTCTGTTATAGATTTAGACTGCTGTTATGAACCTGTCTTTGTTATAGATTTAGACTGCTGTTATGAACCTGTCTGTTATAGATTTAGACTGCTGTTATGAACCTGTGGCTTTTTGATATCTCCCAATGCGTGTTGATATGGTATGTACAAGGGAATGCTGTTAAGAAGCTGCTACCACTGACTGTTATCATCACCGACCATCAATAACAAGTCTCCAGACGTAATCTCCTGAGAGATTGGGGGAGGAATAGAGAGGGAGGGGAGAGAACAGTGCAACAAGCAGGCGGAGGGGACTGGCCACATGGCTTGATAAACACATCATTATACAATGAATACATGAGAGAGTGGTCAACAGAGGAACAGAACAGACAAGTAGAGACACAGTGGAGTGATCTCCAAAACAGCCAACCAATCATTTCACTGTGACCCCATTCCTGTGGGTCACATATCCTTCCTCCTCACTTATATAGAAGACCATTATCTGTTATTATCTATCCTCTGATAACAAATTATTATTAGAACTCTAACAGAGGTCCATGACCACACACAAACTGCACTTTAACCAAAGTATGGACATGGAATTTAAGATGCTTGCTTTGTACAATCCCCCTTTTTACATTAAGCACTCTACTCTACACGGACTCTTATTTCTCTACCCTTTGCCCCTCTTTCTTCTTAATGCCACTCTCTCTCTCTGTGCCCTCTGAACCCCCCTTCCTCCCTCCACTTCTCCCTCACTTTCAGTAATTCCACCGCTCTCCCAGCATCCTAATCCAGAGCTGACCTCAATCCAGTGATGTAATGGGTCATGTGATGCTGGCGTGGGGAACAGGGGAGGTAAAGTGGGGAAACATGTCTTAATCTGTGCTGCCGGGACGTGGTGACCAATCACAGGCGGCGAGGGGGGTTGTGGGGGGGTGTACGTATTTCCATTAAGTTTCAAAATATCAGAGTGGACCTTTTGGAATTTCAAGTCAACATGTTTATTGATGATGACTCCAATGATTCCATGAGACTCGATGTGTCTGTGTCTGTTGATTATTGATAACAAGTTTTGACAAACAAGTACAGACACAGTATTCAGAACCAGGGCCCAGATTCACAAAACCTTCTTAAGAAGACATTTCTTCTTAACTGCCATTTTCCCTTTAACTGTAGACTTAAGAAGAAAGTTAAGCAAAGTTGCTATTCCTCAAAAAGGGTATTGGATATTTTCTAGTGCAATTTCTTGAAAATAAAGAAATAATGTTGTTGATTCAGGGCAGTGAAAGAAAACAGCTCATGAACATGAGCGCAAATGAACATGTCCTAATATAACTTTTTAATACAAGGATATATGTAACTATCTCTGTGTATTCTGCCAACATTTTCCTGTAGTAAATAAATCCACAAAGGATGGACAAACTGATGTAGGTAATGGGGTAGGGTAATGGTTAGTGAAGAGTCTGTCACATAAAGTATTATTTTTGTTCTCCTAGTGCTGTATAAATGGAGAACAGGGGCCGGATTCACAAAACACTTCTTACACAAAAACTTAAGAAGCTTCTTAAGAAAAAAAGTTAATAAGATAGTTTGTAAGTGCAATTCCTCAACAATATTGTAATGATTTTCTTTTGAACTTCTCAAATATCTACTTATGAATCTTCTTAAAAGATGTTTGTGGCCAGGCAACCGATTTAGCTATCTAATGTTAGCATATTAGCATATTTCACACCTAGATTACTGTTCTACGGGCCTCCCGGGTGGCGCAGTGGTTAAGGGCGCCAGCTGTGCCATCAGAGTCCCTGGGTTCGCGCCCAGGCTCTTTCGTAACCGGCCGCGACCGGGAGGTCCGTGGGGCGACGCACAATTGGCCTAGCGTCGTCCGGGTTAGGGAGGGCTTGGTCGTCCGGGTTAGGGAGGGCTTGGTCGGTAGGGATGTCCTTGTCTCATCGCGCACCAGCGACTCCTGTGGCGGGCCGGGCGCAGTGCGCGCTAACCAAGGTTGCCAGGTGGTGCGGCTGGCTTCCGGGTTGGTGCGGCTGGTTGGGTTGTGTATCGGAGGACGCATGACATTCAACCTTCGTCTCTCCCGAGCCCGTACGGGAGTTGTAGCGATGAAACAAGATTGGATACCACGAAATTGGGGAGAAAAAGGGGTAAAAAAAATAAATAATAATAATTTAAAACAAATATATATACTCCATTTTGAAACTTTCAGGTGAAGTAAAAAAAACCTGTTTTCACTTTGTTATTATTGGGTATTGTGTGTAGACTGATGAGGAAAATAATGAATTGAATCCATTTTGGAATAAGGTTGCAACGTAACAAAATGTGGAAAAAGTGAAGGGATCTGAATACTTTCCGAATGCACTGTAGCTGCTATAACAAGAGCAGTCAGTAGGGGGAGGCCTAGAGCAGAGTAGTCAATGACAGTGATGTGGTCAGAGTGCCAGACAGAGAGAGAAAACGAGAGAAAGAGAGTGAGAGAGTGAGAGAGCTAGAGAGAGTGTGTGCACAGGCTCCAGCTGAAACCTCTGGCACATTTCCACCCCACTCCCTCCCCTCTGGCCTGGTCTACTACTGGAACAGTGAGATCTGAAGAACACGTGTGAGGGCCAGTGTGAGGGCCAGTGTGAGGAGCCTGAACATTAAGCCCCTCACTCTGTTACTGTACTCATATTCCAGCACATCTGATGACCATATTCAATCAAACCCGCAATAACAATGTTGACAGTGTATTCGTGCGCACGCACACACACACGCACATCTACTTTTAAATAGGAAGCTGTGAGGGGAGCCTACCTGATTGGTAGTAGTAGTAGTTGTAGTAGTAGTATTAGTAGTACTAGTAGTAGTAGTAGTATGAGTTGTAGTAGTTGTAGGAGTGGTAGTAGTAATAGTAGTAGTAGTTGTAGTAGAAGCAGTAGTAGTAGTAGTTGTAGTAGTAGTGATATTAGTCGTAGTAGTAGTTAGTTGTAGTAGTAGTAATAATAGTAGTAATTGTAGAACTAGTAGTAGTATCAAATATAAGTAGTATCAAATTAGGCACATGCGCCAAATACAACAGGTGTAGACAGTGAATTGCTTACTTATGAGCCCCTAACAGACAATGCAGTTTAAAAAAAACAGATATACATATATATATATACATATATTGTTATTTTTACTGCTGCTCTTTAATTGCTTGTTACTTTTACTTCTTATTCATATTCATATATATATATATATATATATATATATATATATATATATATATATATATATATATATATATATATATACACATTATATCACAAAAGTGAGTACACCACTCACATTTTTGTAAATATTTGAGTATATATTTTCATGTGACAACACTGAAGAAATGACACTTTGCTACAATGTAAAGTAGTGAGTGTACAGCTTGTATAACAGTGTAAATTTGCTGTCCCCTCAAAATAACTCAACACACAGCCATTAATGTCTAAACCGCTGACAACAAAAGTGAGTACACCCCTAAGTGAAAATATCAAAATTGGGCCCAATTAGCCATTTTCCCTCCCTGATGTCATGTGACTTGTTAGTGTTACAAGGTCTCAGGTGTGAATGGGGAGCAGGTGTGTTAAATTTGGTGTCATCGCTCTCACACTCACTCATACTGACTGGTCACTGGAAGTTCAACATGGCACCTCATGGCAAAGAACTCTCTGAGGATCTGAAAAAAAGAATTGTTGCTCTACATAAAGATGGCCTGGGCTATAAGAAGATTCCCAAGACCCTGAAACTGAGCTGCAGCACGGTGGCCAAGACCATACAGCGGTTTAACTGGACAGGTTCCACTCAGAACAGGCCTCGCCATGGTCGACCAAAGAAGTTGAGTGCACGTGCTCAGTGTCATATCCATATCCATATCTTTGGGAAATAGCTGTATGAGTGCTGCCAGCATTGCTGCAGAGGTTGAAGGGGTGGGGGGTCAGCCTGTCAGTGCTCAGACCATATGCCGTACACTGCATCAAATTGGTCTGCATGGCTGTCGTCCTAGAAGGAAGCCTCTTCTAAAGATGATGCACAAGAAAGCCCGCAAACAGTTTGCTGAAGACAAGCAGACTAAGGACATGGATTACTGGAACCATGTCCTGTGGTCTGATGAGACCAAGATAAACTTATTTGGTTCAGATGGTGTCAAGTGTGTGTGGCGGCAACCAGGTGAGGAGTACAAAGACAAGTGTGTCTTGCCTACAGTCAAGCATGGTGGTGGGAGTGTCATGGTCTGGGGCTGCATGAGTGCTGCCGGCACTGGGGAGATACAGGTCATTGAGGGAACCATGAATGCCAACATGTACTGTGACATACGGAAGCAGAGCATGAGCCCCCTCCCTTCGGAGACTGGGCCGCAGGGCAGTATTCCAACATGAAAATGACCCCAAACACACCTCCAAGACGACCACTGCCTTGCTAAAGAAGCTGAGGGTAAAGGTGATGGACTGGCCAAGCATGTCTCCAGACCTAAACCCTATTGAGCATCTGTGGGGCATCCTCAAATGGAAGGTGGAGGAGTGCAAGGTCTCTAACATCCACCAGCTCCGTGATGTCGTCATGGAGGAGTGGAAGAGGACTCCAGTGGCAACCTGTGAAGCTCTGGTGAACTCCATGCCCAAGAGGGTTAAGGCAGTGCTAGAAAATGATGGTGGCCACACAAAATATTGACACTTTGGGCCCAATTTGGAAATGTTCACTTAGGGGTGTACTCACTTTTGTTGTCAGCGGTTTAGACATTAATGGCTGTGTGTTGAGTTATTTTGAAGGGACAGCAAATTTACACTGTTATACAAGCTGTACACTCACTACTTTACATTGTAGCAAAGTGTAATTTCTTCAGTGTTGTCACATGAAAAGATATACTCAAATATTTACCAAAATGTGAGGGGTGTACTCACTTTTGTGATATACTGTATATATACACATACACATATATTATATATATATATATATGAATAAGAAATCAAAGTAACAAGCAATTAAAGAGCAGCAGTAAAATAACAATAGCGAGACTATGTACAGGGGGATACCGGCACAGAGTCAATGTGCAGGGTCACCAGTTAGTCTAAGAAATTGAGGCAATATGTACATGTAGGTAGAGTTATTATAATGACTATGCATAGGGGATAACAACAGAGAGTAACAGAGGTGTAAGAGGGGAGGGCAATGCAAATAGTCTGGGTAGCCATTTGTCTAGATGTTCAGGAGTCTTATGGCTTGGGGGTAGAAGCTGTTTAGAAGTCTCTTGGACCTAGACTTGGTGCTCCGGTACCGCTTGCCGTGCGGTAGCAGAGAGAACAGTCTATAACTAGGGTGGCTGGAGTCTTTAACAATTTTTAGGGCCTTCCTCTGACACCACCAGGTACAGAGGTCCTGGATGGCAGGAAGCTTTGACCCAGTGATGTACTGGGCCGTACGCACTACCCTCTGTAGTGCCTTGCGGTCAGAGGCCGAGCAGTTGCCATACCAGGCAGTGATGGAACCAGTCAGGTATGCAAATTGTGGGAGTCTAGGGTTTCTGGGATAATGGTGTTGATGTGAGCCATGACCAGTCTTGTAGTGATATTAGTAGTAATAGTAGTAGTGGTTGTAGTAGTAGAAGTAGTAGTTTGTAGTAGTAGTTGTAGAAGTAGTAGTAGTAGTAATAGTATTTGGAGTAGTAGTAGTTGTTGTTGTTGTAGTAGTAGTAATAGTAGTAGTTGTTGTAGTAGTACTAGTAGTTTTAGAAGTAGTAGTAGCACTAGTAGTTGTAGTAGTAGTAGTAGTAGTAGTAATAATAGTAGTTGTCGTAGTAGTAGTACTAGTAGTTGTAGAAGTAGTAGTAGCATTAGTAGTTGTAGTAGTAGTAGTAGTAGTTGTAGTAGTAGTAATATTAATAGTAGTAGTTGTTGTAGTAATAGTAGTTGTAGTAGCAGTAGTAATAATAGTAACAGCAGTAGTAGCAGTAGCAGCAGCAATAGTAGTAGTTGTAGTGGTTGTTGTAGTAGAAGTAGAAATAGCAGTCGTGATATTAGTAGTAGTAGTAGTAGTAGTAGTAGCAGTAGCAGTAGTTGTAGTAGTTGTAGTAATAGTAGTTGGAGTAGTAGTAATTGTTGTAGTAGTAGCAATAGTAGTAGTTGTAATAGTAGCTGTAATAGTAATAGTAGTAGTTGTAGTAGTATTAGTCGAAGGTATACAACACAAGACTATAACACAGAAGCATAGTTTTGATAGGGTTGTTGTGTCAGCATGTTTCCCGTAAACTAGACTGTTCTGATTTAGTTTACTGTAGTCTATATTGTAGCATGCAGAAGGATCATCAAGTCTCAGAACACGTTGAATGATAATGCATCTGTGTACTTCAGCCTCAACTGGTTACATTTCAGTATAACATTACCAGTAGCACTTCAATATAATTGAGTGTGTGACATTTTAGTGTGTATGTCAATACTCTCTGAACTATACTATCATTGACTCTAGGTAAGACTAAGGCCTGTCATAAAGCAGGAAGGGTGAATAATATATGCAGTATAATGTAGACTCGAGAATCAGTATGCGTCCCAAATTGCATCCTATTCCCTGTATAGAGCACTACTTTTGATCAGAGACCTATGGACCCTGCTCAAAAGTAGTCCACTCTATAGGGAACAGGGTGCCATTTGGGACTAGGACATGGCTGTTGTGGGGCCAGGTTGTGCTGTTGCTTGTGGCTGAACAAGGTTAATCTCCTGGCCCGACCCCCCCCCCCCCTCATCATCTCTTTGTGCACTACGCCGTACTAATCTCTCCATGCCTCTCTGTGCTGCTCTAATCTGCCCCCCCCCCCCCCCCCCCCCCCCCCACACACCCCCATCACCCCAGTCTCTGGAACTGCTCTGATAATCTCTCTCTATCTCCTCCCCTCCTCTCTCTCCCTGGTCCCTCAGTCCCCCCACCGTTTCTGCTGCTGGTGGAGGCAGTGCTCTGCAACCCCGTGCTAATCTGGGGTCTGTCCGTCAGCACTTTGAGAGGCAGACAGACGGATTGGGCTGTTAATCCCCAGAGTGGCACAGATGGAGCAGCACTATGCAGACCTTGGGGAAGGTGAACACACACACACACTGTGTCCTGTTTCAGACCCACTAGGTCGATAGAGACCAACACACTACTACCAGATACACACACAAACACACACAGTGTGCACACACCAGATGAAGATACTGATGAATTCTGTTTGTCCCAATGCAGTCCAGATGTATAGGAGATACAGTTGAAGTCATACGTTTACATACACCTTAGCCAAATACATTTAAACTCAGTTTTTCACTAATTCCTGACATTTTAATCCTAGTACAAATTCTCTGTTTTATGTCAGTTAGAATCACCACTTTATTTTAAGAATTTGAAATGTCAGAATAATAGTAGAGAGAGTGATTTTTTCAGCTTTTATTTCTTTCATCACATTCCCAGTGGGTCAGAAGTTTACATACACTCAATTAGTATTTGGTAGCATTGCCTTTAAATTGGGTCAAATGTTTCGGGTAGCCTTCCACCAGCTTCCCACAATAAGTTGGGTGAATTTTGGCCCATTCCTCCTGACAGAACTGGTGTAACTGAGTCAGGTGTGTAGGCCTCCTTGCTCGCACATACTTTTTCAGTTCTGCCCACACATTTTCTATAGGATTGACGTCAGGTCTTAGTGACGGCCACTCCAATACCTTGACTTTGTTGTCCCAAAGCCATTTTGACACAACTTTGGAATTATGTTTGGGGTCATTGTCCATTTGGAAGACCCATTTGCGATCAAGCTTTAACTTCCTGACTGATGTCTTGAGATGTTGCTTCAATAAGTCCACATAATTTTCCTACCTCATGATGCCATCTGTTTTGTGAAGTGCACCAGTCCCTCCTGCAGCAAAACACCCCCACAACATGATGCTGCCACCCCCGTGCTTCACAGTTGGGATGGTGTTCTTCGGCTTGCATTCCTTCCGCTTTTTCCTTCAAACATAACGATGGTCATTATGGCCAAACAGTATAATTTTTGTTTCATCAGACCAGAGGACATTTTTCCAAAAAGTACAATCTTTGTCCCTATGTGCAGTTGCAAACTGAAGTCTGGCTTTTTATGGCAGTTTAGGAGCAGTGTCTTCTTCCTTGCTGAGCAGCCTTTCAGGTTATGTCAATATAGGACTCGTTTTACTGTGGATATAGATACTTTTGTACCTGTTTCCTCCAGCATCTTCACAAGGTACTTTGCTGTTGTTCTGGGATTGATTTGCACTTTTCGCACCAAAGTACGTTCATCTCTAGGAGACCGAATGCGTCTCCTTCCTGAGCGGTATGACTGGAATGACTGGAATGACTGGAATTATGATACTGTGAATTATAAGTGAAATAATCTGTCTGTAAACAATTGTTGGAAAAATTACTTGTGTCATGCATAAAGTAGATGTCCTAACAGACTTTCCAAAACTATAGTTTGTTAACAAAAAGTCTGTGTAGTGGTTGAAATACTTTAATGACTCCAACATAAGTTTAATGTAAACTTCTGACTTCAATTGTATGTAGTGCATTCAGAAAGTATTCAGACCCCTTCACTTTTTTCACATTTTGTTACAGCCTTATTCTAAAATTGATTTAAGAAGAAAATCCCAGATCAATCTACACACAATACATCATAACGACAAAGCGAACAGGTTTTTAGAAACATTAGCAAATTTATAAAAAATACAACTAAAAGATACCTTATTTACATAAGTACTCAGACCCTTTGCTAAGAGGCTCAAAATTGAGTTCAGGTGCATCCTGTTCCATTGATCATCCAGATGTTTCTACAACTTGATTGGAGTCCACCTGTGGTAAATTCAATTGATTGGACATGATTTGGAAAAGCACACACCTGTCTATATAAGGTCCCACAGTTGACAGTGCATGTCAGAGCAAAAACCAAGCCATGAGGTCAAAAGGATTGTCCATAGAGCTCCGAGACAGGATTCTGTTGAGGCACAGATCTGGGGAAGGGTACCAAAAAATGTCTACAGCATTGAAGGTCCCCAAAAACACAGTGGCCTCCATCATTCTTAAATGGAAGAAGTTTGGAACCACCAAGACACTTCCTCGAGCAGGCCGCCCGGCTAAACTGAGCAATCGGGGGAGAAGGGCCTTGGTCAGGGAGGTGACCAAAAATCCGATGTTCACTGGCAGAGCTCCAGAGTTCCTCTGTGGAGATGGGAGAACCATCCAGAAGGACAACCATCTCTCCAGCAATCAGGCCTTTATGGTAGAGTGGCCAGATGGACGCCACAGACGGCTTGAAGTTAGCCAAAAGGCACCTAAAGGACTCTAAGACCATGAGAAACAAGATTCTCAGGTCTGATGAAACCATGATTGAACTCTTTGGCCTGAATGCCAAGTGTCATGTCTGGAGGAATCCTGGTCCAATCCCTACGGTGAAGCATTGTAGTGGCAACATCATGCTGTGGGGATGTTTTTCAGCGGCAGGGACTGGGAGACTAGTCAGGATCGAGGGAAAGATGAACAGAGCAAAGTACAGAAGGATCCTAGATGAAAACCTGCTCCAGAGTGTTCAGGACCTCAGACTTGGGCGAAGGATCACCTTCCAACAGGACAATGACTCAAAACACACAGCCAAGACAATGCAGGAGTGGCTTTGGGACAAGTCTCGGAATGTCCTTGAGTGGCCCAGCCAAAGCCCGGACTTGAACCCGATCAAACATCTCTGGAGAGACCTGAAAATAGCTGTGCAGCGAAGCCCCCAATCCAACCTGAAAGAGCCTGAGAGGATCTGCAGAGAAGAATGGGAGAGACTCCCCAAATGCAGCTGTGCCAAGCTTGTAGCGTCATACCCAAGAAGACTTAAGGCTGTAATCGCTGCAAAGGTGCTTCAACAAAGTACTGAGTAAAGGGTCTGAATACTTGTAAATGTAAATGTAATATTTCAGTTTTTATTTTTTTATACATTTGCCAAAATGTCTAAAAACCTGTTTTTGGTTTTTCATTATGGGGGTAGATTGATGATGGGGGAAAAACGATTTAATCAATTTTAGAATAAGGCTGTAACGTAACAAAATGTGGCAAAAGTGAAGGGGTCTGAATACTTTCCAAACGCACTGTATTGTTATCAGCCTCTCTGGAACATCAAGAACACATGGTTTCTTACAGGAACTATGACCAGGCCTACATCCTGTAACAAAACCCTCTTTGATACAGTCCCCTAATCCTTCAATTTGATTTCATAACTAAGTTATTATGAAGTTTGCTTTTCTTCTGTAAGAATGAAATCAAACGAATATTACAAGTTTACTGCAATCTGCCACGTACAAAGTTTCACACAAGTGTTTTAATGAATGGTATACTACTCTACTTTAGACATAGGCTTTAGTGTGTTAGTGTACTGCTATTGTAGAAGGCTAAGTAAAAGCTGATCCAGTGAAGGCATTAGATGTACTGTCGGGTCAATAATCTGGGTTTTGATGTGAGGGTGCTCAGGTGAGTTCAGCCATAATGATCTATCTAGACGTAATCTACTGTGCTGCAGCCACTACCTGTCTGTCTGGACATGCCCAAATACATACAGTACAACACATGGCCTAGCGGTTAAGAGCGCTGGGCCAGTAACAGAAAGATCACTGGTTTGAATTCCCGAGCAGGTAAGGTGGGAAAATCAGCTGTTCTTCCTTTGAGCAAGGCACTGCTCCCCAGGCCGTTGGTTAAGACGGCCCCCTGCACATATCAGTTTCAGAGGGGTTGGGTTAAATGCAGACGACTCTGTTTGTTTTAATGCATTTATTTGCGCAACTGACTAGGTTCCCAATGAGTCCAAAACCTATTTTCACAGAACATGACTAGTTGCATTTTCCCTTTTGGATTACAGTAGCCCAATATAAATGGTGGCATCCTGCAGCCATGTCAAGATAAGAGGAAATGTTCAGAAAACATAACAAAGGCCATCCAATTTCCCTTTTCGCACAATCCAATACAGTCCAACCAGCTAGCATGGTACCACTGTTGCATACTGTACAGGCCCTTACTCCCTGATACTGGCAGGGATGGGGTCAATTCAGGAAGTAAACTGAAAATCATATTCACATTTTCCTAAACTCTATCGAAATAAAATGGATTTGGAATTTTAGTTTAATTCCTGAATTGTCTGAATTTAAATGGATTTGAACCCAACCCTGAATACTGGGTTGACTTACTAATTGCACTATTCCCCTTTAGTTGTGACAGTGTTGTGTCAGTGTTGTGACACTGTTGTGGCAGTGAGGCCCATTCAAAACAACAGGATTAGAATTGTGTCTTTGATTAGATGTTTGTTTGTGTCTGTATGTTTCATTGTAGTGAATATGGCTGAGGCTGGCTTTATCTAAAGGTTTTAATCGTCTACAATGGAGGATGGGAATTGCTGATTACCCTAAGAGAACACTGTCAAGAGTGGGGGGAGATATGTTTCGGGGAGCCTCAGAGAACAACATTGACTAGTACGCTGACTCAGTGAGCGAGTTTATAAGGAAGTGTATAGGAGATGTTGTACCCACTGTGACTATTAAAACCTTCCCTAACCAGAACCCGTGGATTGATGGCAGCATGCGCGCAAAACTGAAAGCACGTCCCACCGCATTTAATCATGGCAAGGCGATAGGGAATATGGCAGAGTACAAACAGTGTAGTTATTCCCTCTGTAAGGCAATCAAACAAGCAAAGAGTCAGTATAGAGACAAAGTGGAGTCGCAATTCAACGGCTCAGACACGAGACGTATGTGGCAGGGTCTACAGACAATCACAGGTTACAAAAAGAAAACCAACCCCGTCACGGACATCGGCATCTTGCTTCCAGACAAATTAAATAACTTCTATGTGCGCTTTGAGGACAATACAGTGCCACTGACGCAGCCCACTACCAAAGCCTGTGGGCTCTCCTTCTCCGTGGCCGAAGTGAGAAAGACATTTAAACATGTTAACCCTCGCAAGACGGCCGGCCCAGACGGCATCCCTAGTCGTGTCCTCAGGGCATGCACAGACCAGCTGGCTGGTGTGTTTACGGACATATTCAATCAATCCCTATCCCAGTCTGCTGTCCCCCCATGCTTCAAGAGGGCCACCATTGTTCCTGTTCCCAAGAAAGCCAAGGTAACTGAACTAAATGACTATCGCCCCGGAGCACTCACTTCTGTCAGTGCTTTGAGAGACTAGTCAAGGATCATATCACCTCTACCCAACCTGTCACTCTAGACCCACTTCAATTTGCTTACCGTCCCAACAGGTCCACAGATGATGCAATCGCCATCACACTGCACACTGCCCTATCCCATCTGGACAAGAGGAATACCTATGTAAGAATGCTGTGCATTGACTACAGCTCAGCATTCAACACAATAGTACCCTCCAAACTCATTATTAAGCTTGAGTCCCTGGGTCTTGACCCTGCCCTGTGCAACTGGGTCCTGGACTTCCTGACGGGCAGCCCCCAGGTGGTGAAGGTAGGAAACAACATCTCCACTCCGCTGATCCTCAACACTGGGGCCCCAAAAGGGTGCGTTCTCAGCCCCCTCCTGTACTCCCTGTTCACCCACAACTGCGTGGCCATACACGCCTCCAACTCAATCATCAAGTTTGCAGACGACACTACAGTGTTAGGCTTGATTACCAACAACGACGAGACAGCCTATAGGGAGGAGGTGAGGGCCCTCGGAGTGTGGTGTCAGGAAAATAACTTCTCACTCAATGTCAGCAAAACTGAGATGATCGTGGACTTCAGGAAACAGCAAAGGGAGCACCCCCCCTATCCACATCAACGGGACAGCAGTGGAGAAGGTGAAAAGTTTTAAGTTCCTCTGTGTACATATCACCGACAAACTGAAGTGGTCCACCTCAGGAGGCTTGTCACCAAAAACCCTCACTAACTTTTATAGGTGCACAATCGAGAGCATCCTGTCAGGCTGTAAAGCAACGGCACCGCCCACAACCGCAGGGCTCTCCAGAGGGTGGTGTGGTCTGCACAACGCATCACCGGGGGCAAACTACCTGCCCTCCAGGACACCTACAACACCCGATGTCACAGGAAGGCAAAAGAAGATAATCAAGGACGATAACCAACCGAGCCACTACCTGTTCACCCCGCTTCCATCCAGAAGGCAAGGTCAGTGCATCAAAGCTGGGACAGAGAGATTGAAATACAGCTTCTATCTCAAGGCCATCAGACTGTTAAACAGCCACCACTAACACAGAGAGGCTGCTGCCTACATACAGACTTGATATCATTGGCCACTTTAGTAAATGGAACACTTGTCACTTTAAGAATGTTTACATATCACACATTACTTATCTCATATGTATATACTGTATACTGTATCCTTCACTATCAATTGCATCTGTCACTGCTCATCCATATATTTTATACTTATATATTCTCATCCCATTCCTTTACTAGATCATTCCTTTACTGTTAGATATTAGGTTTGTTGTGGAATTGTTTGATATTAGCTGTTAGATACTGCTGCACTGTCAGATCTAGCATTTAGCTACACTCACAATGACATCTGCTAACCATGTGTATTTTATATTTATTTAACTAGGCAAGGTTAAGAACAAATTCTTATTTTCAATGACAGCCTAGGAACAGGGGCAGAACAAGGCTAGGCTACCCTGCCTCCCCATGTGTATGTGACCAATAACATCTGCTAACCATGTGTATGTGACCAATAACATCTGCTAACCATGTGTATGTGACCAATAACATCTGCTTACCATGTGTATGTGGCCAATAACATTGCTAACCATGTGTATGTGACCAATAACATTGCTAACCATGTGTATGTGACCAATAACATCTGCTTACCATGTGTACGTGACCAATAACATCTGCTAACCATGTGTACGTGACCAATAACATCTGCTAACCATGTGTACGTGACCAATAACATCTGCTAACCATGTGTATGTGACCAATAACATCTGCTAACCATGTGTATGTGACCAATAACATCTGCTAACCATGTGTATGTGATCAATAACATCTGCTAACCATGTGTACGTGACCAATAACATCTGCTAACCATGTGTATGTGACCAATAATAAGATGTGATGTGAAGATGTTTGGGTTTAACAGAATATCCTAGTGCTATATTGTACGGAAGATACATTTTTATCAGACAGTGGCTACGTCCGAAATGTCTCCCATCCCTAAGTAGTGCACTACTTTTAACCAGGGCCCATAGGGCCCATAGGGCACTGGTCAAAAGTAGTGCACAACATTTTATTGTATTTATGTATATTTTTTTACCTTTATTCCAAAGCAATAGCATGTGGCAATAATATAATTAATAAACCTGAATTATAAAGCCCACAAAAATGTATCATTGCATAATCAACAGGCAAAAAAAACATCAACATGGCTCTATGAAGTACCAACGAGGCACCTGTGCATGCATGCTTTGTGCTGAAGCGGTAGCAAGGCCGCAAGGGGGAGGATATCACAAGTTAAGCAACATCGCCATCCACTGGTTATCTGGTGTATTGTGAACTGGATTCCTCTCTCCCTAATACCTGCTGAAACTCCCATCATTATCTCTATCCCACCATCTACTGGCCCAGTACTGAGGTGTCTTCTACAGCCTCTTCTACAGTGGGATTCAGACGGAAACAGTGTGGAACAGAGAAGTGAGGTCATGGTCAGTGGGAGAATTGGAATAGAATGTGTGTGTTACTCATTTGTGCCTGAATTATTGTTCGATGTCTGGGCCCATATTCACAAACTGTCCCAGAGTAGGAGTACTGGTCGAGGATCTTTTCATTATGATTTAAAAGGCAAAACCGATCCTAGATCAGTACCTGTATCCTCAAAGCGTCTCAGAGCACCGTTATAGGCAAATGATTTGATCGTCATCACAATCTATCCTTTGCGGTACCTCAATTTGTCGTGATCACCATCCGAGATAAACTTTTATGAATAGATTTTACGCCTGGCTCAGAGATTGCCTGAGCAGTGTCTTAAAAAACGTCATCCTGAAACCTACTCTGAGCTGGGAGGTTTTTTTTGTCTTAAAAAATGATACAACAGGATTCCTAGGACCTTTTCGGGGGGAGACGTTTTGTGGATACGGCCCCAACACTCCTACTCTTAAGACATGTCGTGAATACGGACCCAGGATTCTAGTTACATGTATCGAATCAAACAAAATACAAAAAGTTAAGTACTACTGTGTCTTTTGTGATTCTACAGAAAACATCTAAGCATATCAGAATAAAAAAAAGGATATTAGTGTTCTTTTGTTTTACTTGATGTGTTTTATTCTGTTAGACAGTGTTTCTGTGGCAGGTGATAGATGACATGACTAACAGAGCGTTAGGCAACACGGGCAGCTAAAACCCATTTAGGTGGTCATAAACAATGGGGTTCAATGAGATACAGACAATAGGATGGATGAAACGATTCACACGATCAAACCAATCCAACAACATGGGAATTCTAGTTACAGCCTGGCGGTATGTTCTAGAAGATTTGATATGCAGACTGAAGGTGAAAATCAACCTGTGCAGATGTAAATAGTTGGAAAGTAGAAACATATCCAAGTATTGTACTGAAGTAGAATTATTGTCCTATTACTGAACCACTAGGCTAGTCTATTAGTTAGTCAGCCTGACACCTGAAGTACTGTATGTGGATGGCTGCACCTCTACTCCCGCTCAGCAATGGCCACCAGGTGAGTGTCGATCTCTGTCTCAGAGAGTGTCCTGTGAGAGGAAAGAAGAGAAGATGAGAGTGGATGTTAGAAACCAGGGTTGGGGAGACAGAAAGAGAGAATTTTGTCTGTTGTTCCCTTGTTTAAATCCTTGAACATTACCATATGAGCATATAAAAAAACAGTGATGACAAAATGCAGTTACTGTGATAGTATAGTACCTGAACTTGGGGCTTTCCTTAGTGACCACACCCACTTCAATTTCACTGGGCTTGAAGTCCATGGACAGAATAGAAGAGAGACAGGAGATGGCCAACTATAGGAGGAGAGAGTGAAAGAAACAGAGAGAGTAGAGAGAGAGATTGAATACAGTACAGACTTTCACTTTTCGCCAGATGTTTCCATGAGTATCCAGGTGTATCCATCCGCCTACCTCCACAGTAATCTCATATGACAGCTCTGGCCTCTTTTTCAGTTTCTTCTCCAGGTAGCTGTTAGCCTCTGTCTGCTTGGCCCCCACGCTGGTGGCCCTGAAGCCACAGAAGTAGCCTGCCGGGTCACACTTATACAGCATGGGACCCAGCTGGGGGTCCATGGCCACCAAGATCATACCTGGAGACATTGGGAGGAGAAGGATATGGGTCTGAGTCCTCTGTGTGGGAGTTAGGACTCACCTACTGCACATAGATTTTTTAAATCCCTTTGGTGCCATTTTCACAACACAAAGCACAAAAATCTAAACAGATCATCAAAATGACTCATGTTTAAAAACTCTCAGCACATCTTCAGTTGACTGGGTGCAACAAATACATTCAGTCTTTTGTTCACTGCACCAAATCACTCTTTCAATTTGGATACATATTCTATCTACTGAACAGAAATATAAATGCAACATGTGAAGTGTTGGTCCCATGTTTCATGAGCTGAAATAAAAGATCCCAGAAATGTTCCATAAGCACAAAAAGCTTATTTTGCTAAATTTTTGTGAACACATTTGTTTACATCACTGTTAGTGAGCATTTCTCATTTTCCAAGATAATCCATCCACCTGACAGGTGTGGCACATCAAGAAGCTGATTAAACAGCATGATCATTACATAGGTCCACCTTGTGCTGGGGACAATAAAAGACCACTAATATGTGCAGTTTTGTCACAAAACACAATGTCACAGATGGCTGAAGTTTTTAGGGAGTGTGCAATTGACATGGCGACTGCAGGAATGTCCACCAGAGCTGTTGCCAGAGAAGTGAATGTTCATTTCTTATCCATAAGCTGCCTCCAACTGTCACGGTAGTCGGAATAATTATCGGACCAAACTGCAGCACGATATGGTTTCCGTTTATTTGAAAACGCACAAAACAACAAAGAAAGAACGAAACAAACAACTAACCGTGACTACAGCGGTGCTACGTGCACTAACTCAAAACAATATCCATAAAACACAGGTGGAAAAAATGCTACTTAAATATGATCCCCAATTAGAGACAATGATAGCCAGCTGCCTCTAATTGGGAATCACACCAAACACCAACATAGAAAAACTAAACTAGAACCCCACATAGAAAATAATAACTAGAAAACCCCTGACCTACTCTACCATAGAAAATAAGGGCTCTCTATGGTCAGGACGTGACACCAACGTAGTTTTAGGAAATTTGGCAGTACATCCAACCGTCTCACAACCGCAGACCACGTGTATGGCGTCATGTGGGCGTGCGGTTTGCTGATGTCAATGTTGTGAACAGAGTGCCCCATGCTGGCGGTGGGGTTATGGTATGGACAGACATAAGCTACGGACAAGAACACAATTGCATTTTATCAATGGGAATTTGAATGCAAAGATATACCGTGATGAGATCCTGAAGCCTATTGTCGTGCCATTCATCTGCCGCCATCACCTCATGTTTCAGCAAGATAATGCACAGCCGTATGATGCAGGGATCTGTACACAATTCCTGGAAGCTGAAAATGTCCCAGTTCTTCCCTGGCCTGCATACTCACCAGACATGTCACCCATTGGGAATGTTTGGGTACTGACTGGATTTCTGATCCACGCCCCTACATTTATATTTAAGGTATCTTTGACCAACAGATGCATATCGGTGTTCCCAGTCATAATGAAATTCATAGATTAGGGCCTAATGAATTTATTTCAATTGACTGATTTCCTCATACGAACTGTAACTCAATAAAATGTTGATATTTTTGTGTTTATATTTTTGTTCAGTATAAGTATCTGTGTTTCAAAATGCAATATTCACTTGACTTTTAATATGATTTTCTTGTCATCTGTTAACAATACAATTAACTATTACTTAAATCCGACTGCTGAAAACGGATTACTACTGAACCAACACTATGTAGTGCCTAGTTAATGTACAGTGCATTCGGGAAAATATTCAGACCCCTTCCCCTTTTCCACGTTTTGTTACGTTCCAACCTTATTATGAAATTGATAAAATTATATTGTTTCGTCACATCAATATACACAAAATACTCCACAGTGACAAAGCGAAAACAGGTTTTTAGAAAATTAAGCAAATTTATTAAAAATAAAAACCAGAAATACCTTATTTACATAAGTATTCAGACCCTTTGCTATGAGACTCAAAATTGAGCTCAGGTGCATCCTGTTTCCTTTGATCATCCTTGAGGTGTTTCTACAACTTGATTGGAGTCCACCTGTGGTAAATCCAATTGATTGGACATGATTTGGAAAGGCACACACCTGTCTATATAACGTCCCACAGTTGACGGTGCATGTCAGAGCAAAAACCAAGCCATGAGGTCGAAGAAATTGTCCGTAGACCTCCGAGACAGGATTGTGTCGAGGCACAGATCTGGGGAAGGGTACCAAAATAATTATGCAGCATTGAAGGTCCCCAAGAACACAGTGGCCTTCATCATTCTTAAATGGAACAAGTTTGGAATCACCAACCCCGGCCAAACTGAGGGAGGTGACCAAGAGAAGAGATGGTCCCTCTGACAGAGCTCCAGAGTTCCTCTGTGGAGATGAGAGAACCTTCCAGAAGGACAACCATCTCTGCAGCACTCCACCAATCAGGCCTTTATGGTAGAGTGGGCAGACGGAAGCCACTCCTCAGTAAAAGGCACATGACAGCCAGCTTGGAGTTTGCCAAAAGGCACCTAAAGGACTCTCAGACCATGAGAAACAAGATTCTCTGGTTGATAAAACCAAGATTGAACTCTTTGGCCTGAATGCTAAGCATCACATCTGGAGGAAACCTGGCACCATCCCTATGGTAAAGCATGGTTGTGGCAACATCATGCTGTGGGGATGTTTTTCAGCGGCATGGACTAGGAGACTAGTCAGGATCGAGGGAAAGATGAATGGAGCAAAGTACAGAGAGATCCTTAATGAAAACCTGCTCCAGAGCACTCAGGACCTCAGACTAGGGGCGAAGGTTCACCTTCCAAAAGGACAACAACCCAAAGCAAACAGCCAGGACAATGCAGGTGTGGCTTTGGGACAAGTCTCTGAATGTCCTTGAGTGGCCCAGCCAGAGCCCGGACTTGAACCCGATTGAACATCTCTGAAAAGACCTGAAAATAGCTGTGCAGCGACGCTCTCCATCCAACCTGACAGAGCTTGAGAGGATCTGCAGAGAAGAATGGGAGAAACTCCCCAATACAGGTGTGCCAAACTTGTAGTGTCATACCCAAGAAGACTCAAGGCTGTAAACACTGCCAAAGTTGCTTCAACAAAGTACTGAATAAACTGTCTGAATACTTATGTAAATGTTATATTTCTGTTTTTTCTGTTAATACATTTGCAAAAATGTCTAAAAAACTGTTTTCTCTTTGTCATTATGAGGTATTCTGTGTTGATTGATGAGGGGAAAAAAATAATGTAATCAATTTTAGAATAAGGCTGTAACGTAACAAAATGTGGAAAAAGTCAAGGGGTCTGAATACTTTACGAACGCAGTTTAGTTTGATAACTGCTGATCACCATAAAACTATATCATTTGTATGTATAAATGTATCAATTGGACATCAATTTTATGTTGTAAGGTAAAACCGAATCACATATGGATGTGGCTGTAAATACTACATCATCATTCTCCATCAGTGTGCCTTAATAGGACAAAGTGGAAAGCATCACTCTATTGTTCTACCGTCTGGAATGATAGTGTAGTGTACAATGCACTGCTGAAATACCTGGGTTGTATATTTAAACAATAAGGCTTGAGGAGATGAGGTATATGGCCAATATACCACGGCTAAGGGCTGTTCTTAGGCACGATGTAACGCAGAGTGCCTGGATACAGTCCTTAGCCGGGGTATATTGGCAATATACCACAAATCCCAGAGGTGCCTTATTGCTATTATAAACTAGTTACCAACGTAATTAGACCAGTAAATAGTACTTTTTCTTATGTCATACCCATGGTATACGGTCTATACCACGGCTTTCAGCCAATCAGCATTCAGGGCTTGAACCACCTGGTTTATAAAACAATACATTTAAAACAATATATATAAAATAACAATTTTATAGATACACTGTAAGATGATGAATTTCAAGCAGAGAGACAGGCGATACTGAAGCAGTTGACAAGTCACGTAGAAAAGGTGATCTTGTGGAACGTTGCATGGGGAAGAAATGGCTTACAACACTGCTATGTTTTTACAGTAGCCAACTGTTTTACAATACCCCCATTTCTGATTTATTTGTCCTACGCATGTACTGTAAAAAGATAATGGAGCCGTAAGACTGAGATATTTCTCAACATGCTCACAACCTGCCAAATTATAAAATAATTGTGCATGTTAAGTTATAGTCAAATACTGTATGGAAAATGATATTTACCATCTACTACTCTTTCTATTGTGTAACTTGTACTTTTTGCTTTTGGATGAAATGGTAGTTAAAATGACTAAATGGTGAGCCTATCATTATCTGATGTATTGGTGACTAAACGAAATGTTCTCTGGGTATTTCACGTAACACGTTGATTTTGCATGAATGACTCAGGGGTGAAAGATGTGAGAAACCCCAATGAAAGCACAATGAGAGTTTCTAAACATAAGATAGGGGGCATTACAAGTGTTATCAGTTTAGAGTTATGTAAATATACCACTTACATTTGAAAAATGCGGCAAGGTGATAAAAAAAAAACGTTATTACTGGGCAATCAGGGAGAGGAAAAAAGGGTGTATAGAGGTATTGAAAGAAAGGAGATATACAGTCGGCCGGAGAAGGAACTAGGGGACTAATGGTAAGGGAGAGAGGGAGTGAATCAATGGAGAGGAAGAGGACAGAGAGACATAGTGACAGGAGGACAGGGGTACACCACTCACAGCATCCCAAAGGTCTCATCTCAGCGTTCTGTGTGTAGACCTGGGAGATGTCCGCCATTCTCCGACACAACATGTCTGCTGTGATGTCATAGCCAAACTTGTACTTCCATTCGGCAGCCTCCACTCGTGCCCTGTGGACCTGGGATCGACTGTCCGCTGAGGGGGAGAGGAAGAGAGAGTAAAAGGATGCGTGTGTGTGACAGTGGAGGCTCCTCAGAGGAGAAAGGGGAGGACCATCCTTCTCAGTGAAATTTCATCAAATTAAAAATAATAAAACATTTAAATAAAACTACACTAAATATATTCACGTTACCAAATAATTTATTAAAACACACTGTTTTGCTGCAATGACAGTCTACAGTAGCCTCAACAGCACTCTGTATGGTAGCATGGTATAGCCGGAGGACAGCTAGCTTCCGTCCTCCTCTGGGTACATTGACTTCGATACAAAACCTAGGAGGCTCATGGGTCTCACCCCCTTCCATAGACTTACACAATAATTATGACATCTTCCGGAGGACGTCCTCCAACCTATCAGAGCTCTTGCAGCATGGACTGACATGTTGTCCACCCAATCAAAGGATCAGATAATTAATCTAGTACTGAAAGCATAAGCTACAGTTAGCTAGCACTGCAGTGCATGAAATATAGTGAGTAGTTGACTTAAAGAGAGAGAAAGACAATAGTTTTAACAAATTGATTTCTTCAAAAATTAAGGAGAAGCAAGAGAGAGATTGTCATTTTTTTCACTTTCAGTTTCACTTAATTAGCTAGCAAATGCAGCTAGCTAGTTTAGCCTACTCAAATACCCTGCTCAAAAAGACAGATGCTATGTTAGCTAGCTAGCTATGACTATCCACCACAACTCTGGAACCTTTCCAAGTCAAGGTAAGCTTTTAGTTTTACTAATTTATTGCCACCAGGCTGCCGGTGTAAGTGCTAAACTGCTAACTAACTATACACTATAAAGTTACAGCATGATTGTAGCGGGTTTACTAACACGTTAGTTCTATTAGCTATGTTGACTTTGATGTTACTTTAGCTAATATGGTAACAACGATGTAGGCTGTGTGTAGCAGTTATGGTACGGTTTGGCTTGGAAAGGTTATTTCGCCTGGTCACTTACAGCTGATGTATTGTGCATTGAAGTCCACAAACGAAGGGAAGAGGTGAGAGGAGGACAGCGCATAGATGCGAGCAGGAATACAACGTGGCTGCTATGAATGTCAACTATGCGTGACCAGAGATGAATTCATTCCACCAATTCTGTTGAAAAACGCTTCTTAAATTAAAGCAAACAGGGATAAAAATACCTGAATTTGACCAATAGAAACTTGTTTGCAATTGTTGACTAATTGACTAACGATTACACCCTAGATCAGCGGTATTAAATGTGCCACTGTCTGTCCGTGTGTCACTGTCTGTCACCAACATTTTCTCTCGACCTGTGTTGTAATCTTTCATTCATAGGCTAGGTTGTAGCAACCTCTTAATGGGTATAGGGATCATTTGAGTATCATGTAGTAGCCTAACCCTATCGATGTTACATTGAAGTGGGTGCATGGAATATGAATGACAGTCATCCAATATGCTGTAGTAGAAATAAGGCCATGCTCTTAAAAATAAATAAAAATGTCCTCCCTCACCTTAAACGGCACCAACCACCACTGGTGTGTATGTGTATGTATGTATGTATGTATGTATGTATGTATGTATGTATGTGTGTGTGTGTGTGTGTGTGTGTGTGTGTGTGTGTGTGTGTGTGTGTGTGTGTGTGTGTGTGTGTGTGAGATGTGAGATGCCATTATACACACCATTGTGTCCTGTCATCACACATCCAATGCGTGGGGTAAGTGGGTACATGTTGGTCAGAGTGGCAGAATCCAGCAGCTTGTCCTGTATTATAATGACAGGGTCACATATATACATATAGTAGATGATACCTCATTGTTGTTATGAATATTGGGTTGGTGCCACAATCTAATATTTCGATTGGACAAGCTTTAACAAATCAGTGGCGTGTGCCCAGTCAGCAGAAATGCTCGAGACACCACTCTGTCATGCTTCACTGTTCATGACTGACTCTTTCTCTAACGCCAGATATCAATATTCTTTTTCTAATTTGGATGAAGTCAAAGACAACTAAGACAGAAGTTCCTGGTACATGGAGATGGAGCTAAAGACAGATTATGAATATCTTACCGGCACTTTCTTCTGTGTGACCACCACAGCACAGTCTGTCCCCCGCACGCCCAGTGATGTCAACCCACCCTGCGCGATGGCTTTGAAGGCATATTCTGAGGGACAACACACGAGAACATGAGATTATACTTCTTAAATAAAGGCTAACTTTTAAAAGCTGCATGGGGTAAACAGGGGGCTTGGAACACTATAGGTCTAAAGGTGCTCATGGGAAAGTCCCAAACATTGGTAGATCGCTTTATTGGCGGACATATTATACCACAGAGAAGTAACACATATTTAAAACATTTGTAGTCCCCCCCCCCCCCCCCCCCCACATGCTATGTGAAATATACAATCACAATATGTTTATAATCACAATATGGTTATAATCACAATACACCAACACGTTTGGCCTATGGGGATGCTCATCGTCACATACAGCTACAGCGCTGCAACATTCACTGCGCGAATATCTTAGATGATTTTAAATGGTATAGAACGATACATATACAGATGCTAGACTAGCCTAGGTCGTCCCCTGCTCGAAACAAAACTGGAGAAATTAAACAAAATATCTCACCGACTTGATAGAGGCGGCCCTCTGGAGAAAAAATCGTAATGTGTCGGTCAAATCCAGCATTCGAACCACGGGACATTGCTTTGCGTCAAATGATGCTCACCTACAGTGAACTTTCGGCGAGTTACCTGTTACCTTTTCTGCAGTATCCTAATAGCCTTATAGGACTATATTCACCGTTGTTGTCTGTTGCAGTAAAACAAGAAGAACAGTCTACAATAGAGAGCAGACGATGATAAAGGTGTTTGTTAAGCTTCCCGGTGGAGTTTTACTTTCTCTTTCTTTTTTCAATGAACCATGAGAAGACTGACACATGTGTGTTGTGAACAACAATAGCGTGAGCAACAATAGTGGAATCTAGTTTCAAAATAAAAGTTTTGAATTTAAACTAAAGCAAGCAGATAAAAATAGTGGAATCATGCCAAAATTGGACTATAATGCTAAACAAGGTTGGAATGTTGCTATACAAATTCAACAAAATATCATAATTAATTAATTTGATGCAAAATAATTGGTTGAAATTGCACTGTGGATGTATTCGACTTCAGAATTGCATTGGGGGCATACTTACATTGGAATGTACACGCTTACCTATGGATCTTGTGTCCATTACATTTTTATTTGTTCTATTATTTCACCTTTATTTAATCCGGTAAGCTAGTTGAGAACAAGTTCTCATTTACAACTGCGACCTGGCCAAGATAAAGCATAGCAGTTCGACACATACAACAACACAGAGTTACACATGGAATTAACAAAACATACAGTCATACAGTAGAAAAAAAGAAAACAAAACCTATATGCAGTGAGTGCAAATAAGGTCAAATAAGGGAGTTATTAAGGCAATAAATAGGCCATGGTGGCGAAGTAATTACAATATGGCAATTAAACACTGGAATGTTAGATGTGCAAAAGATGGATGTGCAAGTAGAGATACTGTGGTGCAAAAGGAGCTAAATAAATAAATACAGTATGGGAATGAGGTAGATAGATGGGCTGTGTACAGATGGGCTATGAACAGGTGCAGTGATCTGTGAGCTGCTCTGACAGCTGGTTCTTTAAGCTAGTGAGGGAGATGGGAATCTCCAGCTTCAGTGATTTTTGCAGTTCGTTCCAGTCAGTGGCAGCAGAGAACTGGAAGGAAAGGCGACCAAAGGAGGAATTGGCTTTGGGGGTGACCAGTGAGATATACCTGCTGGAGCACGTGCTACGAGTGGGTGCTGCTATGGTGATCAGCGAGCTGAGATAGGGCGGGGCTTTACCTAGCAGAGACTTGTAGATAACCTGTAGCCAGTGGGTTTGGCGACGAGTATGAAGCTAGGGCCAGCCAGAGCGTACAGGTTGCAGTGGTGGGTAGTATATGGGGCTTTGGTGACAAAACGGATGGCACTGTAATAGACTACATCCAGTTTGCTGAGTAGAGTGTTGGAGGCTATTTTATAGATGACATCGCCAAAGTCAAGGATCGGTAGGATGGTCAGTTTTACGAGGGTATGTTTGGCAGCATGAGTGAAGGAAGCTTTGTTGCGAAATAGGAAGCCGATTCTAGATTTCATTTTTGACGGGAGATGCTTAATGTGAGTCTGGAAGGAGAGTTTACAGTCTAGCCAGACACCTAGGTATTTGTAGTTATCCATGTATTCTAAGTCAAAGCCGTCCAGAGTAGTGATGCTGGATGGGCAGGCAGGTGCGGGCAATGATCGGTTGAATAGCATGCATTTGGTTTTATTTGCGTTTAAGAGCAGTTGGAGGCCACGGAAAGAGAGTTGTATGGCATGGAGGTTAGTTAACACAGTGTCCAAAGAAGGGCCAGAAGTATACAGAATGGTGTCGTCTGTGTAGAGGTGGATTAGAGAATCACCAGCAGCAATAGCAACATCATTGATGTATATGTAACGGATGTGAAACGCTAGCTTAGTTAGCGGTGGTGCATGTTTCAATCGTTGACGTCACTTGCTCTGAGACCTTGAAGTAGTGGTTCCCCTTGCTCTGCAAGGGCCGCGCCTTTTGTGGAGCGATGGGTAATGATGCTTCGAGGGTGACTGTTGTTGATGTGTGCAGAGGGTCCCTGGTTCGCGCCCGGGTACGGGCGAGGGGACGGTCTATAGTTATACTGTTACATTGATGCTGTTGACCCGGATCACTGGTTGCTGCGGAAAAGGAGGAGGTCAAAAGGGGGGTGAGTGTAACGGATGTGAAACGCTAGCTTAGTTAGCGGTGGTGCACGCTAAATAGTGTTTCAATCGGTGACGTCACTTGCTCTGAGACCTTGAAGTAGTGGTTCCCCTTGCTCTGCAAGGGCCGCGCCTTTTGTGGAGTGATGGGTAACGATGCTTCGTGGGTGACTGTTGTTGATGTGTGCAGAGGGTCCCTGGTTTGCGCCTGGGTATGGGCGAGGGGACGGTCTAAAGTTATACTGTTACATATACAGAGAAGAGAGTCGGCCCGAGAATTGAACCCTGTGGCACCCCCATAGAGACGGCCAGAGGTCCGGACAACAGGCCCTCCGATTTGACACACTGAGCTCTATCAGAGAAGTAGTTGGTGAACCAGGCGAGGCTATCATTTGAGAAACCAAGGCTGTTGAGTCTGCCAATAAGAATGTGGTGATTGACAGAGTCGAAAGCCTTGGCCAGGTCGATGAATACAGCTGCACAGTAATGTCTCTTAATGATGGCGGTTATGATATCATTAAGGACCTTGAGCGTTGTTGAGGTGCACCCATGACCAGCTCGGAAACCAGATTGCATAGCGGAGAAGGTACGATGTGATTTAAAATGGTCAGTAATCTGGGGTATGGGGTATCAGCCTACTCAATGACACTCACAGAACAGCTATGCCAGTCCACATGATGCAAAACCCTGCATTCAATTATGCAACATGTATTTTGAAAGTTATACATCTTGAAAACTTGATTGCTGAAATGGAGAACTGTTTGGGACTATATCAACAATAGACCAATGAAACAAATACCAACATATAGTTTTGGGGTGGACTTTCCTTTAAACTCCTTCAATAAGAGCTATGAATGTAATATTTGTGTATACTCGACATAGTTATATTCTGTGAGTGTCACTGAGTGTACTGATACTCCATTTCATGGACCCAAGATCCATAGGTAAGGCTGTACATTGCAATGTAAGAATGCCCCCAATGCAATTCTGAAGTATAATACATCCACATTATGATTTGAAAACTTTTTTGGTGTCAAATGAACTAATTATTATATTTATTGAATTTATATAAGAACATTCCAACTTTGTTTAGCATTATTTGGTCCATTTGTGGCATATTTTCACAATTTGAATCAGTTTGCATCAGTTTCAATTGGAAACTTTTATTTTGAAGCCGAACCGCAGATTGTACCATTGTTGCTCACACTAATGTTGCAAACAACACACTGGTAGGGTTGGTGACAATTTGTTCGCAATAAGGAAGTTGTCTATGGAAGGATATAGGACTACTGGCAAAATAAATCATAAGAAAAGATTTTTCTGGATCATGCATCATTATGTACCAGTTCTGTATGTTATATAATTTTCGTTTTCAGAAAAAGTTTTCCCCTCAGGCCTACCTTCCAGCATTGGGGATCATCCCGCGCCCCTACTGTGGGTGCAGAGGCGCCACGTCTATTTCTATGGGCACAAGCACTTCATGACACTGACTGTTCAGACTGCTCTTGTTGTTGAATAGAACATTCCGCATGTTTAAATCAAATTTTCTTCCAATTCTAGACATTTTGTCATGTCTAATGTGTATTAATGTGATATTTCAGCGACTGAAACCATACAACAACATCTATGGGCTAAGATACCTAGCTAAAAAACGATAGCTAACATGGGCTCGTTGATCTGGACATTTCTGACAAGTTATAAATAGCTCTGTAAGGTATACAATGTCTGACATGAGAAGAAGAAAACGGATGATGCACTACCCTATTTGGAAATTGCAAAGTTGAAAGTCGGACTGAGTTCCTTTGAAAATATATGCCTACTCCCATTTTGTAAAGAAGAGGTATCTCTCTCTCTCTCACGCCCCCAAGTCATCAGTATTTCCTACCCTTTGTCCAACCATCTTAGTCATTGCTCCTCTGCCCAAATGACTGGGCGCAGGGTAAGTTTCTGTCTGAGCGACAAGAGACTGAGACAAAATATTGTGCTTGCCTTTGCTGAGCTTTGTGCGTAAGTTTAAACTTTGAATTTATGTTCTTGCAAACATAATACAACTGTAGGCTACATTGGAGCTTCTCCTGCAGCCTTACTCATATGGGTTCTCCTCGGTGTAACTGTCATAAATTGTGTCTTAACATTTTCATTCAACATTGAATTCCCTCTGGTCAGGAGCCACGGTGTTGAGGTGGTTGAGGTAAGTCAATTTCCATTACATTGCATTATGTTCTTAGGTTTAGAATGGAAGACATGAGAATAGTGTCATTATAAGGTTGTAAAAATACAATCTGTAAGCATGTGAGGGATACATTAGTAATTGCTTTATAGTGTAGTTAGGAAACAAGTTATGCCAGTTGAATGATGGATGGTATTTATGAAACTATGAGTTTAAAAAAAATGTGTATGTTCATTTACAGTGCCTTGCGAAAGTATTCGGCCCGCTTGAACTTTGCGACCTTTTGCCACATTTCAGGCTTCAAACATAAAGATATAAAACTGTATTTTTTTGTGAAGAATCAACAACAAGTGGGACACAATCATGAAGTGGAACGGCATTTATTGGATATTTCAAACTTTTTTAACAAATCAAAAACTGAAAAATTGGGCGTGCAAAATTATTCAGCCCCCTTAAGTTAATACTTTGTAGCGCCACCTTTTGCTGCGATTACAGCTGTAAGTCGCTTGGGGTATGTCTCTATCAGTTTTGCACATCGAGAGACTGACATTTTTTCCCATTCCTCCTTGCAAAACAGCTCAAGCTCAGTGTGGTTGGATGGAGAGCATTTGTGAACAGCAGTTTTCAGTTCTTTCCACAGATTCTCGATTGGATTCAGGTCTGGACTTTGACGTGGCCATTCTAACACCTGGATATGTTTATTTTTGAACCATTCCATTGTAGATTTTGCTTTATGTTTTGGATCATTGTCTTGTTGGAAGACAAATCTCCGTCCCAGTCTCAGGTCTTTTGCAGACTCCATCAGGTTTTCTTCCAGAATGGTCCTGTATTTGGCTCCATCCATCTTCCCATCAATTGTAACCATCTTCCCTGTCCCTGCTGAAGAAAAGCAGGCCCAAACCATGATGCTGCCACCACCATGTTTGACAGTGGGGATGGTGTGTTCAGCTGTGTTGCTTTTACGCCAAACATAACGTTTTGCATTGTGGCCAAAAAGTTCAATTTTGGTTTCATTTGACCAGAGCACCTTCTTCCACATGTTTGGTGTGTCTCCCAGGTGGCTTGTGGCAAACTTTAAACTACACTTTTTATGGATATCTTTAAGAAATGTCTTTCTTCTTGCCACTCTTCCATAAAGGTCAGATTTGTGCAATATACGACTGATTGTTGTCCTGTGGACAGAGTCTCCCACCTCAGCTGTAGATCTCTGCAGTTCATCCAGAGTGATCATGGGCCTCTTGGCTGCATCTCTGATCAGTCTTCTCCTTGTATGAGCTGAAAGTTTAGAGGGACGGCCAGGTCTTGGTAGATTTCCAGTGGTCTGATACTCCTTCCATTTCAATATTATCGCTTGCACAGTGCTCCTTGGGATGTTTAAAGCTTGGGAAATCTTTTTGTATCCAAATCCGGCTTTAAACTTCTTCACAATAGTATCTCGGACCTGCCTGGTGTGTTCCTTGTTCTTCGTGATGCTCTCTGCGCTTTTAACGGACCTCTGAGACTATCACAGTGCAGGTGCATTTATACGGAGACTTGATTACACACAGGTGGATTGTATTTATCATCATTAGTCATTTAGGTCAACATTGGATCATTCAGAGATCCTCACTGAACTTCTGGAGAGAGTTTGCTGCACTGAAAGTAAAGGGGCTGAATAATTTTGCACGCCCAATTTTTCAGTTTTTGATTTGTTAAAAAAGTTTGAAATATCCAATAAATGTCGTTCCACTTCATGATTGTGTCCCACTTGTTGTTGATTCGTCACAAAAAAATACAGTTTTATATCTTTATGTTTGAAGCCTGAAATGTGGCAAAAGGTCGCAAAGTTCAAGGGGGCCGAATACTTTCGCAAGGCACTGTATGTGTCACATAGACACACACATTACTCCCCCCCTCTTGCTCTCTCTCTCTCTCTTTCTCTCTCTCTCTTTCCCTCTCTCTCTTTCTCTCTCTCTCTCCTTCTCTTTCTCTTTCTCTCTCTCTCTCTCTCTCTCTCTTTCTCTCTCTCTCTCTTTCTCTCTCTTTCTCTCTCTCTCTCTCTCTCTCTCTCTCTCTCTCTCTCTCTCTCTTTCTCTCTCTCTCTCTCTCTCTCTCTTTCTCTCTCTCTCTCTCTCTCTTTCTCTCTCTCTCTCTCTCTCTCTCTCTCTCTCTCTCTCTCTCTTTCTCTCTCTTTCTCTCTCTCTCTCTCTCTTCCTCTCTCTCTCTCTCTCTCTCTCTCCCTATTTCTCCCCCTCTCTCTCTCTCTCTCTCTCTCTCTCTCTCTCTCTCTCTCTCTCTCTCTCTCTCTCTCTCTCTCTCTCTCTCTCTCTCTCACTCACTCACTCACTTACTCCTTCTTTTCCTGTCTGTCTCTGTTGCTGTCTTGTCAGATTAGGATGTTTTGTTCGTTGTTTCAGTCACTGCCACCTGCAGTCAGCTGCTTGGAGCTCCTCTCAAACAGAGGGGAACAATAGCTGTAGCGTTTGCCTCACAAGTGCATGTCATAGCATTACATTTGAATGTTTACACATCAAGTTGTGCCTGAGGCAGAGGATATTTTATTCACACTTCTCTCCTGATACAGATAGATCTCAGTCAGCCATTGGTCTCAAGGACCCTTTGAGGACATTGTACACAAGCTCTCTGATGTCATTGTCGAGGCCGAGTACGACAGCCAATCGCAACAACTCCTCGACAACTTCCAGGTATGGTAAAATGGTCCATTTAATGGGGTACAAAAGCAGTATTTTATTATACTATAGTATATGTTTGTGTGTTTCAGGGTTATGTGTCCGTGCATCCCCATACTGTTCTTCTGGACCCCCTTCCAGCAATGAGCCAGCTACTGGATCGCTTTGCCTCCAAACAGATTATGAGCCAGCTCCAGAACTCCCCGAGAAGTACAGCACAGTGGCCTCACTGTCCCTCCTCTAGACATCTGCCAAGCCAAGCTCTCATCTGTCTTATGCTCTCACTGAGAGCACTGTCCCACCTGGACAAAAGGAACACCTATGTGAGAGTGCTATTCATTGACTACAGCTCAGTGTTCAACACCATAGTGCCCTCAAAGCTCATCACTATTTAAAAAAAAATGTAAACTCTGTTTATTCAGTTTTACACACAAGACAACAAAAAACAATATAAATAATATACTCAACTAGAAAAAATACAACAACAAAAAAAGATTTGCTTCAAAGATACCGTACTTTAGATAAGTTAAACACACCGGGCAGAGGGCTACAAAGGTTAAAGGGCAATCTGTAGTACAGGGACAGAGCAAACACCTCATCATTGTTCCTGTAAACAGTCAAGGGATAGGGGTAGAGAAATGCAACCACTCACAAACAGTCATGGCCACAGACCGACTATCCACAGGATCAAAAATAAAGTTCACAATGCTTTAAAATAAAAATATGTATAATAATCATTTTATGTAAGTGTGAACAAAATATTTAAACAGGGCAAAACAAGCTCGCATTTTAGTCTCTGACCGGGCAAGATGAACAAGGTATCCTCAGTTCACAATCAATACGCACATAATCAACCTTAATACCCCCCCCCCCCCCCCTAAAAAAAACCCCACAAAGAAATGCTCATCCAACCCTTAAGTCACAAGGGAGTCAAATACAGACTTATTTTTTGTTTTAATATGAATGACATCAGAGGATGGACAGTTTAAAGTAAGACCGGAATGGAGCCCAAGCATCATAAAACAGTTTGGGGTTCCCACGTGTATTGAATTAAATTTTTTCTAGTTTCAGAGAGCACAACGCATCTCTCACTCAATATTTATAAGATGTTAGAGCTGCCATCTTCCAGGTCTGTAGTATTAGCCATCTAGCTAAAAGAGTTGTATGAGCAACAGTGTCCAACTGAATTCTTGACAGGGGGGTACCTATGGGCAGTCCTCCAAAAAGGTCTGTAAGGGGAGACGGATCTATAACAGGGTCATATATATCAGAGAAACATTTAAATATTACTCTGAGAAACCTGAAAGTTTATGACAGCCCCAAAACATGTGCAACAGTGTGGCTGGTTCCATTTTACATCTGACAGAGGTAGGATCAAAATTAGAGAATATTCTTCCAAGTTTGGCCCCGGACCAGTGGACACGGTGAACCACCTTGAATTGAATGAGGCTCTGTCTAGCGCTAAAAGAGGACGAATGTACCCTGTACAGCACAGATTCCCAGGTGTCTTCCCCAAGTTCCTCCCCCAAATCCTTTTCCAATCGAGTCTTTAAAGGCACCAAAGAAGGGTTCTGTATGTCATTAATGATTGCATATACATCTGAAATTGCGCCCATAGGAAGCTTGTTCAGCACAAAGATGCTCTCTATAGCTGTATTCGCTGGCCTATGGGGAAACTCAGGTGTGTTAGCTCTGACAAAGTTCCTAGTCTGGAGATAGCGGAAAAAGTGGGATTGGGGGAGGTTGAAATTTTCCTGTAGCTGAGCAAAAGAGGCAAATGTATCATCAAAGAATAATTGGGCTAGTGAGGAGAGGCCTAGTGAGTGCCAAAAGGCAAAAGCCCCATCATTCAAAGATGGAGGAAATAAAATGTTCTGATTGATTGGGCCTGATAGAGAAAAGCCTCGGAGGCTAAAGGCTAAATGGAACTGATTCCAAATTTTAAGAGACTGCTTTACAATTGGGTTGACACACATTTTGCCTAGGGACACTGGGAGAGAGGAGCACAACACATAAGAAAGTGCAACAGGTTTACATGATTCAGACTCCATCTGGACCCAGAGTGGTCTAGGGCCAGTAGGATCAGTCTGCAGCCAGTACAAAAGGGCTCTGAAATTTGCAGCCCAATAGTATGTCTGAAAATTTGGTAGGCTTCTGTAAATGTTTTCTACCAATCCGTGGTACCTTGCCATCCCAAATAAAATACATGAATGTTTGATCCAGTGAATTATAAAAAGATTTTGGAATAAAAATGGGTGAACATTGAAATAAATATAAAAATTTGGGCAACACATTCATTTGAATGACATTAATCCTTCCAATAAAATAAAGAGGTAGCAAATTCCAAAAAGTAAAAGATTGTTTCAAACTGTCAGGTGCGTGAATGAGGACCCAAAAGCGAATTAACAAAACAGAGTTTCTTTAATGACGAAACACACGTAGGCTCAGATGGACAGGCAGATTCCGACAGGACAGGACAAGGTTGCAGCAAACACGACGATAGTCTGGTTCAGGCATGAGTAACACAAACGAGAATCCGACAAAGACAGAAACAGGAACAGAGAGAGATATAGAGACCAAATCAGAGGGAAAAAGGAAACAGGTGGGAAAAGGGGTGAACGAGGTGGTTAGGGAAGACAAGGAACAGCTGGGGGAAAGAGGGGAAGAAAAGGTAGCCTAATACGACCAGCAGAGGGAGACAGGGTGAAGAGAAAGAACAGGAACAAGACACAACATGACAATACATGACAGTACCCCCCCACTCACCGAGCGCCTCCTGGCGCACTCGAGGAGGAAACCTGGCGGCAACGGAGGAAATCATCGATCAGCGAACGGTCCAGCACGTCCCGAGAGGGAACCCAACTCCTCTCCTCAGGACCGTACCCCTCCCAATCCACTAGGTACTGGTGACCACGGCCCCGAGGACGCATGTCCAAAATCTTACGGACCCTGTAGATAGGTGCGCCCTCGACAAGGATGGGGGGGGGGGGGGCGGGAGACGAGCGGGGGCGCGAAGAACGGGCTTAACACAGGAGACATGGAAGACCGGGTGGACGCGACGAAGATATCGCGGAAGAAGAAGTCGCACTGCGACAGGATTAATGATCTGAGAAATACGGAACGGACCAATGAACCGCGGGGTCAACTTGCGAGAAGCTGTCTTAAGGGGAAGGTTCTGAGTGGAGAGCCAAACTCTCTGACCGCGACAATATCTAGGACTCTTAGTTCTACGCTTATTAGCAGCTCTCACAGTCTGCGCCCTATAACGGCAAAGTGCAGACCTGACCCTCTTCCAGGTGCGCTCGCAACGTTGGACAAAAGCCTGAGCGGAGGGGACGCTGGACTCGGCGAACTGAGATGAGAACAGCGGAGGCTGGTACCCGAGGCTACTCTGAAAAGGAGATAGCCCGGTCACAGACGAAGGAAGCGAGTTGTGGGCGTATTCTGCCCAGGGGAGCTGTTCTGACCAAGACGCAGGGTTGCGAAAAGAAAGACTGCGTAAGATGCGACCAATAGTCTGATTGGCCCGTTCTGCTTGACCGTTAGACTGGGGGTGAAAGCCGGAAGAGAGACTGACGGAAGCCCCAATCAAACGGCAAAACTCCCTCCAAAATTGAGACGTGAATTGCGGACCTCTGTCCGAAACGACGTCTGACGGAAGGCCATGAATTCTGAAAACATTCTCGATGATGATTTGTGCCGTCTCTTTAGCAGAAGGAAGCTTAGCAAGGGGAATAAAATGAGCCGCCTTAGAGAACCTATCGACAACCGTAAGAATAACAGTCTTCCCCGCTGACGAAGGCAGTCCGGTGACAAAATCTAAGGCGATGTGAGACCACGGTCGAGAGGGAATGGGAAGCGGCCTGAGACGGCCGGCAGGAGGGGAGTTACCGGACTTAGTCTGCGCGCAGACCGAACAAGCAGCCACGAAACGACGCGTGTCATGCTCCCGGGTGGGCCACCAAAAACGCTGGCGAATGGAAGCAAGCGTACCCCGAACGCCAGGGTGGCCGGCTAACTTGGCAGAGTGAGCCCACTGAAGAACGGCCAGACGAGTAGGAACGGGAACGAAAAGAAGGTTCCTAGGACAAGCGCGCGGCGACGGAGTGTGAGTGAGTGCTTGCTTTACCTGCCTCTCAATTCCCCAGACAGTCAACCCGACAACACGCCCCTCAGGGAGAATCCCCTCAGGGTCAGTGGAGGCTACTGAAGAACTGAAGAGACGAGATAAAGCATCAGGCTTGGTGTTCTTAGAGCCCGGACGATAAGAAATCACGAACTCGAAACGAGCGAAAAACAGCGCCCAGCGCGCCTGACGCGCATTAAGTCGTGTGGCAGAACGGATGTACTCAAGGTTCCTATGGTCAGTCCAAACGACAAAAGGAACGGTCGCCCCCTCCAACCACTGTCGCCATTCGCCTAGGGCTAAGCGGATGGCGAGCAGTTCGCGGTTTCCCACATCATAGTTACGTTCCGACGGCGACAGGCGATGAGAAAAATACGCGCAAGGGTGGACCTTGTCGTCAGAGAGGGAGCGCTGAGAAAGAATGGCTCCCACGCCCACCTCTGACGCGTCAACCTCGACAACGAACTGTCTAGAGACGTCAGGTGTAACAAGGATAGGTGCGGATGTAAAACGATTCTTGAGGAGATCAAAAGCTCCCTGGGCGGAAACGGACCACTTAAAGCACGTCTTGACAGAAGTAAGGGCTGTGAGAGGAGCTGCCACCTGACCGAAATTACGGATGAAACGACGATAGAAGTTTGCGAAGCCGAGAAAGCGCTGCAGCTCGACGCGTGACTTAGGGACGGGCCAATCAATGACAGCTTGGACTTTAGCGGGATCCATCTTAATGCCTTCAGCGGAAATAACAGAACCGAGAAATGTGACGGAGGAGGCATGAAAAGT
This sequence comes from Oncorhynchus mykiss, assembly GCF_013265735.2. NCBI lineage: Eukaryota > Metazoa > Chordata > Actinopteri > Salmoniformes > Salmonidae > Oncorhynchus > Oncorhynchus mykiss. The sequence goes on along the minus strand of NC_048588.1, from coordinate 9,936,757 downwards.
GCACTTCTCAGCCTTCACAAAAAGACAATTCTCTAAAAGGCGCTGGAGGACACGTCGAACGTGCTGAACATGAATCTGGAGTGACGGTGAAAAAATCAGGATATCGTCAAGGTAAACGAAAACAAAGATGTTCAGCATATCTCTCAGGACATCATTGACTAATGCCTGAAACACAGCTGGAGCGTTAGCGAGGCCGAAAGGAAGAACCCGGTATTCAAAGTGCCCTAACGGAGTGTTAAACGCCGTCTTCCACTCGTCCCCCTCCCTGATGCGCACGAGATGGTAAGCGTTACGAAGGTCCAACTTAGTGAAAAACCTGGCTCCCTGCAGGATCTCGAAGGCTGAAGACATAAGAGGAAGCGGATAACGATTCTTCACTGTTATGTCATTCAGCCCTCGATAATCTATGCAGGGGCGCAGGGACCCGTCCTTCTTCTTAACAAAAAAAAACCCCGCTCCGGCGGGAGAGGAGGAGGGGACTATGGTACCGGCGGCAAGAGCTACAGACAAATAATCTTCGAGAGCCTTACGTTCGGGAGCCGACAGAGAGTATAGTCTACCCCGGGGGGGAGTGGTTCCCGGAAGGAGATCAATACTACAATCATACGACCGGTGTGGAGGAAGAGAGGTGGCCCTGGACCGACTGAACACCGTGCGCAGATCGTGATATTCCTCCGGCACCCCTGTCAAATCACCAGGCTCCTCCTGTGAAGAAGAGACAGAGGAAACAGGAGGGACAGCAGACATTAAACATTTCACATGACAAGAGACGTTCCAGGAGAGGATAGAATTACTAGACCAATTAATAGAAGGATTATGACAAACTAGCCAGGGATGGCCCAAAACAACAGGTGTAAAAGGTGAACGAAAAATTAAAAAAGAAATGGTTTCGCTATGATTACCAGAGACAGTGAGGGTTAAAGGTAGCGTCTCACGCTGAATCCTGGGGAGAGGACTACCATCCAAGGCGAACAAGGCCGTGGGCTCCCTTAACTGTCTGAGAGGAATGTCATGTTCCCGAGCCCAGGTCTCGTCCATAAAACAGCCCTCCGCCCCAGAGTCTATCAAGGCACTGCAGGAAGCTGACGAACCGGTCCAGCGTAGATGGACCGACAAGGTAGTGCAGGATCTTGAAGGAGAGACAGGAGTAGTAGCGCTCACCAGTAGCCCTCCGCTTACTGATGAGCTCTGGCTTTTACTGGACATGAAGTGGCAAAATGACCAGCGGAACCGCAATAGAGACAGAGGCGGTTGGTGATTCTCCGTTCCCTCTCTTTAGTCGAGATGCGGATACCTCCCAGCTGCATAGGCTCAGCACCCGAGCCGGCAGAGGAAGATGGTAGTGATGCGGAGAGGGGGGCAACGGAGAACGCGAGCTCCTTTCCACGAGCTCGGTGACAAAGATCAACCCGTCGCTCAATGCGAATAGCGAGTTCAATCAAGGAATCCACGCTGGAAGGAACCTCCCGGGAGAGAATCTCATCCTTTACCTCTGCGCGGAGACCCTCCAGAAAACGAGCGAGCAAAGCCGGCTCGTTCCAGCCACTGGAGGCAGCAAGAGTGCGAAACTCAATAGAGTAGTCTGTTATGGATCGATTACCTTGACATAGGGAAGACAGGACCCTGGAAGCCTCCTCCCCAAAAACAGATCGATCAAAAACCCGTATCATCTCCTCCTTAAAGTCCTGATACTGGTTAGTACACTCAGCCCTTGCCTCCCAGATTGCCGTGCCCCACTCACGAGCCCGTCCAGTAAGGAGAGATATGACGTAGGCGATACGAGCAGTGCTCCTGGAGTAAGTGTTGGGCTGGAGAGAAAACACAATATCACACTGGGTGAGGAACGAGCGGCATTCAGTGGGCTCCCCAGAGTAACACGGCGGGTTATTGATTCTGGGCTCCGGAGATTCGAAAGCCCTGGAAGTGGCCGGTGGATCGAGGCGGAGATGGTGAACCTGTTCTGTGAGGTTGGAGACTTGGGTGGCCAGGGTCTCAACGGCATGTCGAGCAGCAGACAATTCCTGCTCGTGTCTGCCTAGCATCGCTCCCTGGATCTCGACGGCTGAGTGGAGAGGATCCGAAGTCGCTGGGTCCATTCTTGGTCGGATTCTTCTGTCAGGTGCGTGAATGAGGACCCAAAAGCGAATTAACAAAACAGAGTTTCTTTAATGACGAAACACACGTAGGCTCAGATGGACAGGCAGATTCCGACAGGACAGGACAAGGTTGCAGCAAACACGACGATAGTCTGGTTCAGGCATGAGTAACACAAACGAGAATCCGACAAAGACAGAAACAGGAACAGAGAGAGATATAGAGACCAAATCAGAGGGAAAAAGGAAACAGGTGGGAAAAGGGGTGAACGAGGTGGTTAGGGAAGACAAGGAACAGCTGGGGGAAAGAGGGGAAGAAAAGGTAGCCTAATACGACCAGCAGAGGGAGACAGGGTGAAGAGAAAGAACAGGAACAAGACACAACATGACAATACATGACAGTACCCCCCCACTCACCGAGCGCCTCCTGGCGCACTCGAGGAGGAAACCTGGCGGCAACGGAGGAAATCATCGATCAGCGAACGGTCCAGCACGTCCCGAGAGGGAACCCAACTCCTCTCCTCAGGACCGTACCCCTCCCAATCCACTAGGTACTGGTGACCACGGCCCCGAGGACGCATGTCCAAAATCTTACGGACCCTGTAGATAGGTGCGCCCTCGACAAGGATGGGGGGGGGGGGGGGGCGGGAGACGAGCGGGGGCGCGAAGAACGGGCTTAACACAGGAGACATGGAAGACCGGGTGGACGCGACGAAGATATCGCGGAAGAAGAAGTCGCACTGCGACAGGATTAATGATCTGAGAAATACGGAACGGACCAATGAACCGCGGGGTCAACTTGCGAGAAGCTGTCTTAAGGGGAAGGTTCTGAGTGGAGAGCCAAACTCTCTGACCGCGACAATATCTAGGACTCTTAGTTCTACGCTTATTAGCAGCTCTCACAGTCTGCGCCCTATAACGGCAAAGTGCAGACCTGACCCTCTTCCAGGTGCGCTCGCAACGTTGGACAAAAGCCTGAGCGGAGGGGACGCTGGACTCGGCGAACTGAGATGAGAACAGCGGAGGCTGGTACCCGAGGCTACTCTGAAAAGGAGATAGCCCGGTCACAGACGAAGGAAGCGAGTTGTGGGCGTATTCTGCCCAGGGGAGCTGTTCTGACCAAGACGCAGGGTTGCGAAAAGAAAGACTGCGTAAGATGCGACCAATAGTCTGATTGGCCCGTTCTGCTTGACCGTTAGACTGGGGGTGAAAGCCGGAAGAGAGACTGACGGAAACCCCAATCAAACGGCAAAACTCCCTCCAAAATTGAGACGTGAATTGCGGACCTCTGTCCGAAACGACGTCTGACGGAAGGCCATGAATTCTGAAAACATTCTCGATGATGATTTGTGCCGTCTCTTTAGCAGAAGGAAGCTTAGCAAGGGGAATAAAATGAGCCGCCTTAGAGAACCTATCGACAACCGTAAGAATAACAGTCTTCCCCGCTGACGAAGGCAGTCCGGTGACAAAATCTAAGGCGATGTGAGACCACGGTCGAGAGGGAATGGGAAGCGGCCTGAGACGGCCGGCAGGAGGGGAGTTACCGGACTTAGTCTGCGCGCAGACCGAACAAGCAGCCACGAAACGACGCGTGTCATGCTCCCGGGTGGGCCACCAAAAACGCTGGCGAATGGAAGCAAGCGTACCCCGAACGCCAGGGTGGCCGGCTAACTTGGCAGAGTGAGCCCACTGAAGAACGGCCAGACGAGTAGGAACGGGAACGAAAAGAAGGTTCCTAGGACAAGCGCGCGGCGACGGAGTGTGAGTGAGTGCTTGCTTTACCTGCCTCTCAATTCCCCAGACAGTCAACCCGACAACACGCCCCTCAGGGAGAATCCCCTCAGGGTCAGTGGAGGCTACTGAAGAACTGAAGAGACGAGATAAAGCATCAGGCTTGGTGTTCTTAGAGCCCGGACGATAAGAAATCACGAACTCGAAACGAGCGAAAAACAGCGCCCAGCGCGCCTGACGCGCATTAAGTCGTTTGGCAGAACGGATGTACTCAAGGTTCCTATGGTCAGTCCAAACGACAAAAGGAACGGTCGCCCCCTCCAACCACTGTCGCCATTCGCCTAGGGCTAAGCGGATGGCGAGCAGTTCGCGGTTTCCCACATCATAGTTACGTTCCGACGGCGACAGGCGATGAGAAAAATACGCGCAAGGGTGGACCTTGTCGTCAGAGAGGGAGCGCTGAGAAAGAATGGCTCCCACGCCCACCTCTGACGCGTCAACCTCGACAACGAACTGTCTAGAGACGTCAGGTGTAACAAGGATAGGTGCGGATGTAAAACGATTCTTGAGGAGATCAAAAGCTCCCTGGGCGGAAACGGACCACTTAAAGCACGTCTTGACAGAAGTAAGGGCTGTGAGAGGAGCTGCCACCTGACCGAAATTACGGATGAAACGACGATAGAAGTTCGCGAAGCCGAGAAAGCGCTGCAGCTCGACGCGTGACTTAGGGACGGGCCAATCAATGACAGCTTGGACTTTAGCGGGATCCATCTTAATGCCTTCAGCGGAAATAACAGAACCGAGAAATGTGACGGAGGAGGCATGAAAAGTGCACTTCTCAGCCTTCACAAAAAGACAATTCTCTAAAAGGCGCTGGAGGACACGTCGAACGTGCTGAACATGAATCTGGAGTGACGGTGAAAAAATCAGGATATCGTCAAGGTAAACGAAAACAAAGATGTTCAGCATGTCTCTCAGGACATCATTGACTAATGCCTGAAAGACAGCTGGAGCGTTAGCGAGGCCGAAAGGAAGAACCCGGTATTCAAAGTGCCCTAACGGAGTGTTAAACGCCGTCTTCCACTCGTCCCCCTCCCTGATGCGCACGAGATGGTAAGCGTTACGAAGGTCCAACTTAGTGAAAAACCTGGCTCCCTGCAGGATCTCGAAGGCTGAAGACATAAGAGGAAGCGGATAACGATTCTTCACTGTTATGTCATTCAGCCCTCGATAATCTATGCAGGGGCGCAGGGACCCGTCCTTCTTCTTAACAAAAAAAAACCCCGCTCTGGCGGGAGAGGAGGAGGGGACTATGGTACCGGCGGCAAGAGCTACAGACAAATAATCTTCGAGAGCCTTACGTTCGGGAGCCGACAGAGAGTATAGTCTACCCCGGGGGGGAGTGGTTCCCGGAAGGAGATCAATACTACAATCATACGACCGGTGTGGAGGAAGAGAGGTGGCCCTGGACCGACTGAACACCGTGCGCAGATCGTGATATTCCTCCGGCACCCCTGTAAAATCACCAGGCTCCTCCTGTGAAGAAGAGACAGAGGAAACAGGAGGGACAGCAGACATTAAACATTTCACATGACAAAAGACGTTCCAGGAGAGGATAGAATTACTAGACCAATTAATAGAAGGATTATGACAAACTAGCCAGGGATGGCCCAAAACAACAGGTGTAAAAGGTGAACGAAAAATTAAAAAAGAAATGGTTTCGCTATGATTACCAGAGACAGTGAGGGTTAAAGGTAGCGTCTCACGCTGAATCCTGGGGAGAGGACAAGGCCGTGGGCTCCCTTAACTGTCTGAGAGGAATGTCATGTTCCCGAGCCCAGGTCTCGTCCATAAAACAGCCCTCCGCCCCAGAGTCTATCAAGGCACTGCAGGAAGCTGACGAACCGGTCCAGCGTAGATGGACCGACAAGGTAGTGCAGGATCTTGAAGGAGAGACAGGAGTAGTAGCGCTCACCAGTAGCCCTCCGCTTACTGATGAGCTCTGGCTTTTACTGGACATGAAGTGGCAAAATGACCAGCGGAACCGCAATAGAGACAGAGGCGGTTGGTGATTCTCCGTTCCCTCTCTTTAGTCGAGATGCGGATACCTCCCAGCTGCATAGGCTCAGCACCCGAGCCGGCAGAGGAAGATGGTAGTGATGCGGAGAGGGGGGCAACGGAGAACGCGAGCTCCTTTCCACGAGCTCGGTGACAAAGATCAACCCGTCGCTCAATGCGAATAGCGAGTTCAATCAAGGAATCCACGCTGGAAGGAACCTCCCGGGAGAGAATCTCATCCTTTACCTCTGCGCGGAGACCCTCCAGAAAACGAGCGAGCAAAGCCGGCTCGTTCCAGCCACTGGAGGCAGCAAGAGTGCGAAACTCAATAGAGTAGTCTGTTATGGATCGATTACCTTGACATAGGGAAGACAGGACCCTGGAAGCCTCCTCCCCAAAAACAGATCGATCAAAAATCCGTATCATCTCCTCCTTAAAGTCCTGATACTGGTTAGTACACTCAGCCCTTGCCTCCCAGATTGCCGTGCCCCACTCACGAGCCCGTCCAGTAAGGAGAGATATGACGTAGGCGATACGAGCAGTGCTCCTGGAGTAAGTGTTGGGCTGGAGAGAAAACACAATATCACACTGGGTGAGGAACGAGCGGCATTCAGTGGGCTCCCCAGAGTAACACGGCGGGTTATTGATTCTGGGCTCCGGAGATTCGAAAGCCCTGGAAGTGGCCGGTGGATCGAGGCGGAGATGGTGAACCTGTTCTGTGAGGTTGGAGACTTGGGTGGCCAGGGTCTCAACGGCATGTCGAGCAGCAGACAATTCCTGCTCGTGTCTGCCTAGCATCGCTCCCTGGATCTCGACGGCTGAGTGGAGAGGATCCGAAGTCGCTGGGTCCATTCTTGGTCGGATTCTTCTGTCAGGTGCGTGAATGAGGACCCAAAAGCGAATTAACAAAACAGAGTTTCTTTAATGACGAAACACACGTAGGCTCAGATGGACAGGCAGATTCCGACAGGACAGGACAAAGTTGCAGCAAACACGACGATAGTCTGGTTCAGGCATGAGTAACACAAACGAGAATCCGACAAAGACAGAAACAGGAACAGAGAGAGATATAGAGACCAAATCAGAGGGAAAAAGGAAACAGGTGGGAAAAGGGGTGAACGAGGTGGTTAGGGAAGACAAGGAACAGCTGGGGGAAAGAGGGGAAGAAAAGGTAGCCTAATACGACCAGCAGAGGGAGACAGGGTGAAGAGAAAGAACAGGAACAAGACACAACATGACAATACATGACACAAACTGTCTGCTAGAGCAACAAAGTTTTCCTGAAACAAATTTGAATATTGGATCCCAGGCAATCATAAACTGAAAACTTATAAAAGAGCACTTAAAAGCAGCCTTTTTACAGGAAAAAGCTCACTCTTGCCTAGATTCAGCTTTTACCCTGAGATTTATCCAAATGTTTTAAGAACAGATAAGGCACGTGGCAATGAGGTATCAGGGTTGGAGATAAACAAAATGAGGTCATCAGCATTTAGCAAGACTTTCTGCTCTAAGCCCGTCCTGATTATACCTTGAGCATAGTGCAATGGCGAGAGGCTCGATTGCCAAAGCAAACAACAAGGGGGAGAGTGGACAACCCTGTGTGGATCCGCGGTGCAAGGGAAAATAGTCAGAGGACAAGTTGTTGGTCCGTACCGAAGCCATGGGAGAAAAATAAAGAATCTTTATCCACGCAATGAATTTGGGGCCAAAGCCAAATCTATAAAGGGCAGCTGTTAGGTAATCCCACTCAACACTGTCAAAATCTTTTTCCGCATCAAGTGAGACCACCACCTCCGGGTCCCCCGACACTGGGGAGTACAGTATATTCATAAGGCTTCTAATATTGAAAAACAAATGCCTATTTCTCACAAAGCCAGTCTGGTCAGAGTGTATTACTTGGTGCAGCGAGCTTGGCTATGATTTTGTAATCACAGTTTAAAAGCGAGATTGGGCGATAGGATCCACATTCCAGGCGGTCTTTGTGTTTCTTTAATAGTAATGAAATTGAAGCATGATAAAGACTAGGCGATAGCTTTGAGGTATTAAGGCACTCTGCAAATAGTCGAGACAAGAATGGGCAAAGCAGACCAGAAAACGTCCTGTATAATTCAGTTGGAAAACCGTCCGGACCCGGTGATTTACCACTTTTCATTGAGGACACTGCTGTTGCAATCTCCTCTGGTGTAAATTCTTCTTCTAGACTGTCATGGGAGTCTGTATAAATTGAAGGCATATTCAAGGCATTAAATAATTAATCAATCAGCAAAAGGTCTTGGGGAGATTCAGAGGTGTATAGCGCAGAGTAAAATAGTTTGAATTGATCATTGATCTCTTTATGTATAACTGTGGTGGCACCATACAGGGTCCTTATTTGTGGAATTAAACGTGAGGCCTCAAATTTATGGATCTGATGTGCAAGGAGTCTACTGGCCTTGTCGCCTTGTTCATACACTCTGTTTCGAGCTCGCAAGAGTAACTGTTCAGCTTGCCTGGTAGAAAGCTCATCAAATTCAGATTGGAGTAGTCTTTATGTAGATCAGAGGAAGGATCCGTAGCATACTTCTCATCCAATGTGTCTATGGCTTTGCTCAGATCCCAAAGCCACTGAAAGCAAGCTTTGTTTTGATTGGCTGTATAAGAAATAATTTGGCAACGTATGTATGCTTTAAGAGACTCCCATATGGTAGAGCAGGACATACCTGCCGTTGAATTAGTTTCTAGGAATAAGGCGATTTCAGAAGAAATGAAATTGACAAACTCCTTATCTGAGAGTAAAATGGGGTTAAGACACCATTCATAACACATAGGAGGTCGCTGGGGAAACTCTCGTTCAAGCACTAAGGGTGATTGGTCAGAAATAACAATACTCTTATAAGTACACCGCCGAAGGTTAGGCAGAAGTTTTTTGTCTAAAAATAAGTAGTCAATGCGGGAGTATTTTTGATGAACATGAGAATAAAAGGAATACTGTCTATATGTATGCCTCACACATGGCATATTTCTGAAGAAAATATTGAATAAGTAGGGCACATTTAGATGGGCCTGTAGTTCTTCGTGAGGACTTGTCAAGAACTGGAGTGGAACACTTAACCAACCCAGTCCCTACGCATCCTAAAATGCTCACCAGTCCTCAAGTGAGTCTCTTGTAGAAATGCAACATTTGCATTCAAACCCTTTAAGTGTCAGCACCCTCTTACGCTTCACAGGGTTGTCAACCCCTTTGATGTTCAACGAAATGGCCAAACCCGGACGATGCTGGGCCAATTGTGTGCCGCCCTATGGGACTCCCACTCACGACCGGATGTGATGCAGCCTGGATTCAAACCAGGGACTTCAGTGACACCCCCTGCACTGAGATGCAGTGCCTTAGACCGCTGTGCCACTCGGGAGCCATCAAAGCTCATCACTAAGCTAAAGACCCTGGGACTAAACACCACCCTCTGCAACTGGATCCTGGACTTCCTGACGGGCCGCCCCTAAGTGGTAAGGGCAGGCATCAACACATCTGCCATGCTGATCCTTAACATGGGGGCCCCTCAGGGGTGCGTGCTTAGTTCCCTCCTGTACTTCCTGTTCACTGACGACTGGGTGGCCAAGCATGACTCCAACACCATCATTAAGTTTGCTGACGATACAACAGTGGTAGGCCTGATCACTAAAAACAATAAGATAACCTATAGAGAGAAGGTCAGAGATCTGGCAGTGTGGTGCCAGAACAAAAACCTCTCCCTCAACGTGAGCAAGACAAAGGAGCTAATCGTGGACTACAGTAAAAGGAGGGCCGAACACGCCCCCATTGACATCGACGGGCTGTAGTGGAGCGGGTTGAGAGTTTCAAGTTCCTTGGTGTCCACATCACCAACAAACTATCATGGTCCGAACACACCAAGACAGTTATGAAGAGGGCATGACAATGCCTTTTCCCCCTCAGAAGACTTGGAATGGGTCCCCAGATCCTCAAAAAGTTCTACAGCTGCACCATCGAGAGTATCCTGACTGGTTGCATCACCACCTGGTGTAGCAACTGCTCGGCATCTGACTGTAAGGCGCTACAAAGGGTAGTGCGTACAGCCCAGTACATCACTGGGGCCAAGCTTCCTGCCATCCAGGACATATATACTAGGCGGTGGCAGAGGAAGGCCCAAAAAATTGTCAAAGACTCTAGTCACCCAAGTCATAGACTGTTCTCTCTGCTACTGCATGGCAAGCGGTACCGGAGTGCCAAGTCTAGGTCCAAGAGGCTCCTTAACAGCTTCTACCCCCAAGCCATAAGACTACTGAACAATTAATAAAATGGCCACCCGGACTATTTGCATTGACACCCCCCTCTCTTTGTTTTTACAGTGCTGTTACTCACTGTTTATTATCAATAAATCAATCAAATTGATTTATATAGCCCCTTTGACATCAGCCGATGTCACAATGTGCTGTACAGAAACCCAGCCTAAACCCAAAACAGCAAGCAATGCAGATGTAGAAGCACAGTGGTTAGGAAAACTCCCTAGAAAGGCCAGAACCTAGGAAGAAACCTAGAGAGGAACCAGGCTCTGAGGGGTTGGCCAGTCCTATTCTGGCTGTGTCGGGTGGAGATTATAACAGAACATGGCCAAGATGTTCAAACGTTCGTAGATGACCAGCAGGGTCAGATAATCACAGTGGTTGTAGAGGGTGCAAGAGGACAGCACCTCAGGAGTAAATGTCAGTTGGCTTTTCATAGCTGATCATTCAGCGTTAAAGACAGCAGGTACGGTAGAGAGAGAGTCCAAAACAGCAGGGCCGGGACAAGGTAGCATGTCGAGTGAACAGGTCAGGGTTCCATTGCTGCCGGTAGATCAGTCGAAACTGGAGCAGCAGCATGACCAGGTGAACTGGGGACAGCAAGGAGTCATCAGGCCAGGTAGTCCTGAGGCTTGGTCCTAGGGCTCAGGTCCTCCGAGAGAAGAGAGAGATAAAGAGAGAGAATAATTACAATCACACAGGACACCAGATAAGACAAGAGAAATACTCCAGATATAACAGACTGACCCTCGCCCCCGACACATAAACTATTGCAGCATAAATACTGGAGGCTGAGACAGGAGGGGGCAGGAGACACCCACTCAAGTGACACACTCCTCCTATGGATGGCATGGAAGAGCACCAGTAAGCCAGTGACTCAGCCCCTGTAATAGGGTGAGAGGCAGAGAATCCCAGTGGAGAGAGGGGAACCGGCCAGGCAGAGACAGCAAGGACGGTTCTTCGCTCCAGTGCTTTTCCATTCACCTTCACACCCCTGGGTCAGACTACACTCAATCATAGGACCTAGTGAAGAGATGAGCCTTCAGTAAAGACTTAAAGGTTGAGACCGAGTCTACGTCTCTCACATGGATAGACAGACCATTGCATAAAAATGGAGCTCTATAGGAGAAAACCCTGCCTCCAGCTGTTTACGTAGAAATTCTAGGGACAGTAGGGAGGCCTGCGTCTTGTGATTGTAGCTTACGTGTAGGTATGTACTGCAGGACCAAATCGGAAAGATAGGTAGGCGCAAGCCCATGTAATGCTTTGTAGGTTAGCAGTAAAACCAAGAAATCAGCCCTAGTCTTAACAGGAAGCCAGTGTAGAGAGACTAGCACTGGAGTAATATGAATAAAGAATGTGGTTCTAGTCAAGATTCTAGCAGCCGTGTTTAGCACTAACTGAAGTTTATTTAGTGCTTTATCCGGGAAGCCCGGAAAGTAGAGCATTGCATTATTATCTATGCATAGTCACTTTACCCCTACCTACATGTACAAATTACCTTGACTAACCTGTACCCCCTGTATATCCTCATTATTGTTATTTTATTGTGTTACTTTTGCATTTTTTACTTTAGTTTATTTAGTAAATATTTTCTTAGCTCTATTTTCTTAAAACTGCATTGTTGGTTAAGGGCTTGTAAGCATTTGGCGCATGTGACAAATAACATTTGATTTGATTTGATTTGTCTCCTCACACCTCACTATTCCTCTTCCTGTTAGTCTGTAAAACCAAGGTGGCTCATGGATCCCGCTCCCATGAGGTAAGAGACTGTCTGTCTTTCTATTGCTCAGAGTCTTTTTTGCATATTTTCCCATATATTCCATATATTTGTTTCAATTTTCTGCCTTTTTGTGTCTCTGTGTATTGCTGCTTTGTTGACACTGTGATCTCTCTCTATAGATGTGTATTGGTGTTTATTAGCCCATGGCTCTCACTCTAATTCTTCAGACTTTAGTGTCCCTGTTCTCTCTCCATACCATAAATGTCTCTGATCTTCAGTATGGCTGGTCTGTCAGAGGCCCGCCCTCCCTGTGTGCTGCAGAGCTTCGTCAACCACGGTGCCGTGCTGCACAAGGTGTTTGTGTTGGGAGAGGACCACTTCACTGTGGAGAGGCTCTCGCTGAATAACTTCTCCCCCGGACCCCGTGGTCAATGTGGACACACCCTCACCTCTTCTTCTCCCTCTTGCACTTTCTCTTCCTTTCTCTCTCTCTATCTCTCTTTCTCATTCTCATGCTTATACTGTGCTTTTAATAATCTGTTTCAATAAAACGTCTTCCTAATGTCTATGGTGTGTTTTGTGACTCCAAGAGAGTAAGACAATCTTTTTCAACAGCCACCAGGTGTCCAAGCCAGAGTTCTCTCCAACCTCACTGCAGTTAGTACGACCTCCACTTTGACAATTAACCAGTGGTGGAAAAAGTACCCAATTGTCATACTTGTGTAAAAGTATAGATACCTTACTAGAAAGTTATTCAAGTAAAGGTGAAAGTCACCCAGTAAAATACTACTTGAGTAAAAGTCTAAAAGTATTTGATTTTAAATATACTTAAGGATCAAAGGTCAATGTAATTGCTAAAATATACTTAAGTATCAAAAGTAGAAGTAAAAGTCTAAATAATTTTAAATTCCTTATATTAAGCAAAGTAGATGAAACCATTTTCTTGTTTTGAAATGTACGGCTAGCCAGAGGCACACTCCAACACTGAGACATTATTTACAAAAGATGCATTTGTGTTTAGTGAGTCCGCCAGGCCAGAGGCAGTAGGGGATGACCACATGTTCTCTTGATAAGTGCGTCAATTTAACAATTTTCCTGTCCTGCTAAGCATTCAAAATGTAATGAGAACTTTGGTTGTCAGGGAAAATGTATGGAGTAAAAAGTACATTGTTTTCTATAGGAATGTAGTGAAGTAAAAGTTGTCAAGAATATAAATAGTAAAGTAAAGTACAGATACCCCCAAAAACTACTTAAGTACTACTTTAAAAGTATTTTTACTAAAGTACTTTACAACACTGCAATAAACTATGTTCAATTTGATTCACTGGTACTGATTCCTGTACAATTGAATTAAATCTGTTTTACCCTGTTCTACTTGACCCACTGTCTACAATAAGTCTTGTCCTTTCCAGGGCCCGCATTCATAAAGCGTCTCAAACTTGTAGTGCTGGCCTAGGATCTGTTTGGTTTTTTAGATCATAAAGAATAAGATCAAATAGACCGGGGGACCTGATCCTAGATCAGCAATCCTACTCTGAGAACTGATCATCTGTCCTGTGTCCTTTTGGTGTTGTGTCTCAGCTGGATGAGAAGGTGATGAGGGCAGAGCTGGGCATGGCTCTGTTCGGGGTGGAACGTCATCATCAGCATCGACACACACACACCCTCACTATCATCAACATCAGCATCTTCCCAGGCCACTGGGCTTTTCCATCTTTCATTTCCATTATACATTTAGGTCATGGACAGATGTTCTTATCCAGAGTGACTTACAGTCATGAAAGTAAGTTATACTGCTGTATTTGCTTCCATGTTACACTTTCACTCTTGCTCACTCTTACTCAATGTTATGTTCTCTCTCTATCTCTCATCATCCATATGTTTCTGTTCCCCTCTTCCAGGCCATGAGGGAGTACCTCAGTTCTTCTCCTCCCTCCTCGGTCACATTGAGTCAGTATTGGACCCTCAGGAACTGGAAGTCCCCCAGGCAACATGTCCTCTTGCTCCCTCAGCACCCCAGGCTGACATCTGAACTCTAATGCGGGTTCACTATCTCATAAACTTGGTCTGAGTCACCTCTTCTTGCAGACACATAGGTGTCAGGATTTTGTATGAATAGACAGAGACTGTGATCAGTCAATGAAGACAACCAACCACTACTATTATAGAAGTAACAATGATTGAGAAATATTATACACTGTGCTTTTATTGATTGACATGTAGCATATAAGACACAGTAGGCACAGATGCAGGACTCTGATTGGGCCAGTACAATTACAAATGTTGACCTCCACTAATTGTCCTTTACATCCCACTTACAATCCACAACCGTTTGCTGGTAAAAATTCATTTGGTAAATACATTTCTAAATGTTGAAATGGTATACATTCTTGAGTAAATCTCACAACACATAGTGAGTAGCCTGTTTGACTTCTTACATGGTGTTGATGTGTTTTATATTAGTTTTCTATGAGTCCCAACAGTTACCAGTGTTACATAATTAAGCAATAAGGCCCGAGGGGGAGTGGTATGTGGCCAATGTGCCACGGCTAAGGGCTGTTCTTAAGCACGACGCAACGCGGAGTTCCTGGAGACAGCCCTTAGTCGTGGTATATTGGCCATATACCACAAACCCCCAAGGTGCCTTATTGCTATTATAAATAAACTGGTTACCAACAAAATTAGAGCAGTAAAAATAAATGTTTTGTCATACCCGTGGTATATGGTCTGCTATACCACGGCTGTCAGCCAATCAGAATTCAGGGCTCAAACCACCCAGTTTATAATTGTAAATTAATGTTAGATAGAAAAGGAGTTTTTATATTTAAAAGTCTATTTCTGATGCATTTTAATGACATAACAAAGTACATTTACAGGAAATCATCATCATTTGTTTTTAATATGTACATTGTTATAGCTTTATAGGTTTTAATAAACTGACTTCTTATTCTCATTCTTCTATTGCAATTATTGTTGTTCCTCCACCTATGTTATTAACCATGCAACTGTATAGCACATAATGCACTTATATTGATTTAACATGTTTCCTCACATTTCTTATTCCAACATGGCTGCGTAACAGTGGAGATCACAAACTATGAAAAACCATGACGATGAATATCAATATCTTACCAATTTAAAAACAACGTTTTAGAACAGTCACTGTTTATTATGACCAAATACTGGAAATGGCTTAGTGTAGTCGCTCCTCTATTTAGACTTCCTTGGCTGGTTAAGATAAGAGTGCAAAGCTGGGAGAAGAGCTGGGGTGCCACCCTGACCATAGAAATAGAATTATTAGAACGGACATTCCCATTCATTCCATTTCTATTACTTTTGACCACCTGGGTGACCCAAACTACAAACAAAAAGAACTAAAGAAACAATCCTCATCTTATTATATAATATTGTTTTATATCATTATGTTTTGACCTTGTTCTGTTATAGCATAGGAAATACACTACCGTTCAAAAGTTTGGGGTCACTTAGAAATGTCCTTGTTTTTGAAAGAAAAACACATTTTTTGTCCATTCAAATAACATCAAATTGATCAGAAATAGAATGTAGACATTGTTAATGTTGTAAATGACTATCGTAGCTGGAAACGGCAGATTTTTAATAGAATATCTACATAGGTGTACAGAGGCCCATTATCAGCAACCATCACTCCTGTGTTCCAATGGCACGTTGTGTTAGCTATTCCAAGTTTAGAATTTTAAAAGGCTAATTGATCATTAGAAAACCCTTTTGCAATTATGTTAGCACGGCTGAAAACTGTTGTTCTGATTAAAGAGGCAATAAAACTGGCCTTCTTTAGACTAGTTGAGTATTTGGAGAATCAGCATTTGTGGGTTCGATTACGGGCTCAAATGGTCAGAAACAAAGACCTGTCTTCTGGAAAACGTCAGTTTATTCTTGTTCTGTGAAATGAAGGCTATTCCATGCGAGAAACTGCCAAGAAACGGAAGATCTCACACAACGCTGTGTACTACTCCTTTCACAGAACAGCACAAACTGTCTCTAACCAGAATATAAAGAGGAGTGGGAGGCCCCAGTGCACAACTGAGCAAGAGGACAAATACCCTAGAGTGTGTAGTTTGAGAAACAGACGCCTCACAAGTCCTCAACTGGCAGCTTCATTAAATAGTACCCGCAAAACACCAGTCTCAACGTCAACAGTGAAGACGCAACTCCGGGATGCAGGCCTTCTAGGCAGAGTTGCAAAGAAAAAGCCGTATCTCAGACTGGCCAATAAAAAGAAAAGATTAAGATGAGCAAAACAACACAGACACTGGACAGGGGAAGATTGGAAAAAAGTGTTATGGACAGATTAATCTAAGTTTGAGGTGTTCGGATCACAAAGAAGAACATTCATGAGATGCAGAAAAAATGAAAAGATGCTGGAGGAATGCTTGACGCCATCTGTCAAGCATGTTGGATGCAATGTGATGGTCTGGGGGTGCTTTGGTGGTGGTAAAGTGGGATATTTGTACAGGGTAAAAGGGATCTTGAAGAAGGAAGGCTATCACTCTATTTTGCAACAGCATGCCATACCCTGTGGAAAGAGCTTAATTGGAGCCAATTTCCTCCTACAACAGGACAATGGCCCAAAGCACAGCTCCAAACTATGCAATAACTATTTAGGGAAGAAGCAGTCAGCTGGTATGTCTATAATGGAGTGGCCAGCACAGTCACCGGATCTCAACCCGATTGAGCTGGTATGGGAGCAGCTTGACCGTATGATATGTAAGAAGTGCCCATCAAGCCAATCCAATTTGTAGAAGGTGCTTCAGGAAGCATGAGTGAAATCTCTTCAGATTACCTCAACAAAATGACAACTAGAATGCCAAAGGTCTGCAAGGCTGTAATTGCTGCAAATGGAGGATTCTTTGACGAGAGCAAAGTTTGAAGGACACAATTATTATTTCAATTAAAAATCATTATTTATAACCTTGTCAACGTCTTGACTATATTTACTATTAATTTTGCAACTCATTTCATGTATGTTTTCATGGAAAACGAGGACATTTCTAAGTGACCCCAAACATTTGAACGGTAGTGTACATCAATACTAAAGAGGTTTCCGTGGTCACACACCTTCTCTTTCTGAGGGAAGATCTCAGTTGAATACTCCTCATGTCCTCATCTCCTTCTCAAACACCATTGGATGAGAAAGCCAGATGTCCCGCCCCTCTGGTCTTCTCTTACAATGAGTTTTGAAAAGGAGGAGAGAGGACGCAAGGATTTTGCAATTAAGATTCTCCTGGAGTGGTACCCCAGTTCTTCATTAACAGTCTGCTATTAACAGTGCA
This sequence comes from Oncorhynchus mykiss, assembly GCF_013265735.2. Lineage (NCBI taxonomy): Eukaryota > Metazoa > Chordata > Actinopteri > Salmoniformes > Salmonidae > Oncorhynchus > Oncorhynchus mykiss. The sequence continues at coordinate 9,919,562 of NC_048588.1, read as the reverse complement.
TTAGCCAGATAGCACAATCCTCACATTTTGTTGACATACACATGGAAATCAATCATAGGAATCAAAATGTCAATAGTACAAATACCAGTGATACATTGCTTACATTAAAAGCCACAATGACCTTAACAAATCCCACACACTGATTTTGAATTATTGCACAAAATATATACACGAGACATATCGTAAAGGAGACCTCTTTCCCACATATCATGAGATGTAGACTAACTATAGCTTTGCAAGGTTGTACATTTTGCCTACTAAACAATCTTTGATAATGGCAGCACACAGAAAGACTGACATCTAAAGAACTTGTAATCTCTGATTGCAATATGAGAGTTAGGGGATGGGGAGAAGTGTACCTGTATGCTTGTTCTAAAATGCAACTACTTACAGAAGTACATCCCATCAAAAGCATTATGATTATACCATGTTACTAAGTAAGTTAGTTGTGTGTGTTTCTGTGTGTGATAGCATGAGAGAGAGAGCTGCATTGTGTCATTATCTGTCTGTTTTGTGTTGTTTGTCTTTCAGTGTGTGTGTGTGTGTGTGTGTGTGTGTGTGTGTGTGTGTGTGTGTGTGTGTGTGTGTGTGTGTGTGTGTGTGTGTGTGTGTAATTTAGAACTTAACGACTCCTGTGAAGCTCCCGAAGCTCTGCAGCCACTTTTCGCAGCTCTGCCTCAATCTCCAAAAGCTCCTGTAGGCACACAGAACAGTTCAGACAGTGTGTTAGGAGCACACACACACACGCAGACGCACACACAGAGACATAGTCAATTAACAATTACAATATCAACTTTACAAGCTCAGTTGTGCTAAATCCTGTTGACTCTCGCCCACTTACCGCTCCTTCATCCTCCTCAACATCCTCCTTTTTGTCCTCCTCTTCCTCTTCCCAATCCTCATTGTTTTCATCATCATCTTCCTCATCTGCTTCTTCATCATCGTCGTCATCATCATCGTCCCTGTTCCTCTCCTTTTCAAACTGACGGGTCGACTCATCACTCGCTTTCTCCATTACTCTCTTCTGCTGAGGCTCCTTAACCTCCTTCTCACTCTCTCTTTCTTTCACCTTCTCTAATTCCTTGTGAATCTCTCCCTCCTTCTGGCTCTCTTTGTCCACTTTCACCTCATCCCCGGCATTCCCTCTCTTCCTCTCCTCCTCTTCTCGCTCCTCCTCCTCTTGCACACGTTTCATCTTTTTGAGGAGCTCCTCCAGTTCCTCCTGTTTTTCCTCCCTCTCTTTCTCCTTCTCCACATTCTTCATGCTGTCCTGTTCCTCCAGCAGCTCCTTGAGCTCCCGCTCCACCTTCCCTTTCTCCACCAGCAGCTCCACCTCATTGTTCTTCCTCTCCTCGCTGCGTTTCCTCTCTTCCTTCTCAAGAATATCTAGCTGCTCTTTCTCTCCCTTTTTCTGCTCCTCCTCCTCATCCTTCTTCCTCTCCTCCTCTGCTTCTGACCCTCTCTGGAGCTCTTTCTCCTTCACAGACTCGTACCTTTTCTTCTTCAGCTCTTTGAGCAGCTCCTCAAGCTCCCTGTCCTCTTTTTCCTCCTCTCCTATCTTCCTTATCTCCTTTGCGAGGAGCTCCTCCAACTCTTTGGCGCTCTCTTCCTCATCCCCCCTTTTCTCCTCCAGTCTGGGCTCTTCCCTTATCTCCTCATTTGTTCTGTCCTTCATCTCCACCTTCTCCTCCTCCTCTACCCCATCTGCCTGCGTCTCTTTCTCTCTCAGCTCTTCTTTCTCAGTCTCCTTCTTGTCATTATTCTGCTCCTCCTTCCTCCCCTCTCTGTCCCTCTCTCCCTCAGCCTGGTTCTCCTCATATCGCTCGTTCTCCCTCCCATACTCTCTCTCTTTTTCCCTCTCTGTAAGAATAAAGTAAATTGAGGTAGATAGTTACTGTACAATTTAAAGCATATTACAACAAGTACAACAAAACATGTTTATAAAGATTTGATCTGGATTTACATGTTATTTACATGTATAATTACCTGACTCTAAAACCAACATAGCGTAGCAAAGCTATTGCAACAATTAGACTGATTCTCTTAATAAATCAGTATATTTTGATATTTCATATCGCTGTGTACCAATTTCTGATCCCAGTCCGTCCCTGGGTACTTCACTAGTAAAGTATTAGCTAATAACCGTAGTCAGACTGACCCTCCTGGGCTAGATCCTGCAGCTCTCTCAGGAGACCCTGGTGCCTGTTGACAGCATCATCTGCACAACACAACACAACACTGGTTGCTCAACACCGACCATGTCCATCTTATCAAAATACACATAATCATACCTATCTGCCTGAGTGACAGGTGTTTCCGTGAATATTTGTAATGGAAGATTGATTCAATTGATGAAATAATGAACAGCATTATAGTCAAATGTAAATGGTATTCCTCGCATACAGTAAGTAATGATTCCATCATCATGATAAACTACATCCAAATGTTGACGCATTACAATGTCATAGTGAATACAGGTGAAAAGTGCACTGTGTGACCAGGTGCACTTGTGCAGCTGAGGGAGGTTATGTCAGATAAGAGATAAGGTAGGCGCTGTCACCTGTTCTCCGTTTGTCACAGCCAGAATGTGGCACACCGCTGTTACTCTTCAGAGAATCCTGAATACAGTCAGCAACCTGAGGGCACACGCACACAAACACACCCACACACAAACACATGCACACAGAGGACAGCCGGACACAGTCAATTAGCTATTGCAGCATCAATATCAATATCAATTACCACAATATGTTAGCAGTGTTATAGTACACTCGTAAAAAAAATCAGAGAGATAACACAAATGATTTGTCTCTGACCTTTCCAACCGGTAGAGAGGAGGATAGAGGAAGGCATCCCACTAGAGAGAGAGAGAGAGAGAGAGAGAGAGAGAGAGAGAGAGAGAGAGAGAGAGAGAGAGAAAGGGAGAGAGAAATGTAGTCTTTCCAAATAATTGCATATTTTGCCAACAATAACACACCAACTGATTAATGGTCTGCTGAATGTTAGTTTTTTTCTCTGGCTTTGTTTGCTCTTTTACATATTAAGTCTATCTCTGATAAGATACCCAGAAAAGGGCTGACAATAGCCCATATTAAAATATGTAGCCTTAGAAATAAGGTACATGAAATCAATAACTTGCTCACATCAGATAACATTCACATACTGTATAAGCGCATACAGCCATTTCTGAGACTCAATTAGATCATTATTTTGATGATACAGCAGTAGCAATATGAAGATATAACATCTGTAGAAGAGGCGGGAATGCTTATGTGGGAGGTGTTGCTGTATATATTCAGAGCCATATCCTTGTAATGCTTAGAGGAGATCTCATGTCAAGTGTTATTGAAGTATTGTGGTTGCATGTTCACCTGCCTAATCTAAACGCCTATTATTTTGGGGGTGTTGCTATAGGCCACCAAGTGCTAACAGTCAGTATCTAAAAAATGTTTATGAAATGCTTTATAGTGTATGTGATGTAAACAGAGAGATCTACTTTCTTGGGGACATGAATATTGTCTGGTTTTCATCAAGCTGTCCGCTCAAGAGAAAGCTTCTTACTTTAACCACTGCCTGTAATCTGGTTCAGGTTATTAATCAACCTGCCATGGTGTTTACAAACACTACAGGAACAACATCCTCCACATGTAAGGATCACATTTTTACTAATACTGTAGAACTTCGTTCTAAAGCTGTATGCGTACCCATTGGATGCAGTGATCACAATATAGTGGCTATATCCAGGAAAGACAAAGTTACAAAGAGCTGGGACTAAAATAGTGTATAAGAGATCACACAAAAGATTGTGCTATGACTCTTATATGGATGATGTTACAAATATTTATTGGGCTGATGTGATTAATAAGGAGCATCCTGTACTTTATGAATTTATGAAATTGATTCTTCCAATTATTGATAAACGTGCACCTGTTAAGAAATTGAATGTTAGACCTGTTAAGGCTCCATGGTTTGATGAGGAATTGAAAAACTGTATGGTTGAAAGAGTTGGGGCAAAATGAGTGGCTAATAAGTCTGGCTTCACATCTGACTGGCTGATTTACTGCAAATTGAGAAACGATGTGACTAAACTCAACAAAAAAAGAAGAAACTGTATTATGAAGCCAAGATAAATTCTATGAAAAAACAGATTCCTTATTGATCACAAAGCCATCTGACGTTGCCAAATATTTAAATGATTATTTCATTGGCAAAGTGGGCAAATTTAGGCAAGAAATGCCAACAACGAACAGTGAGCCATCGTATTCATGCATAAAAAAACGAATAATGAAAGAAAAGCATTGTAAGTTTGAAAGTTAGTGTGGGAGAGGTGGAACAATAATTGTTATCATTCAATAATGACAAACCTCCTGGCATTGACAATTTATACAGATGGAAAGTTACTGAGGTTGGTAGCTGACTCTATAGCAACTCCTATCCGTCATATCTTTAATCTGAGCCTAGAGGAAAGTGTTTGACCTCAGGCCTGGAGGGAAGCAGTAGTCATTCCACTACCCAATAGTGGTAAAGCTGCCGTTACTGGTTCAAACATCAGACCTATACGCTTGCTGCCCAGCCTGGTCTCATAGACTAAACGTAACATAATAACTGTAAATCCAGGACACTCAAATGAGTATGATATGTTACGTTTGGTAAGGTTACATAAAACAGATGGTTACTTAAGTAGGGTGGCTGGTTGCAAGTTCAAATCTCATCATGGACAACTTTTGCATTTTAGCTAATTAGCAACTTTCTATTACTTTTTAGCAACTTTGCAACTACTTAGCATGTTAGCTAACCCTTCCACCAAACGCTAACCCTAACCTTAACCCTTACAGCTAACCCTTCCCCTAACCCTAACCTTAACCCTTTAACCTAACTCCTAAACTTATCCCTAACCGCTAGCCTAGCTAACATTAGCCACCTAGCTAGAATTCGTAACATATCATACATTGAGCAAATTTGTAACATAATGTCCATTTTGCAAATTCGTAACCTATTGTACATTTTGCAAATTCGTAACAGGACTCACTTCCATTCAGCCACAAGAGCATTAGTGAGGTCGGGCACGGATGTTGGCCGATTTGGCCTGGCTCTCAGTTTGCGTTCCAATTGATCCCAAAGGTGTTTGATGGTGTTGAGGTCAGGGCTCTGTGCAGGCCAGTCAAGTTCTTCCACACCAATCTTGTATGGACCTCGCTTTGTGCACGGGGCATTGTCAAGCTGAAACAGGTGAGGGCCTTCCCCAAACTGTTACCACAAAGTTGGAAGCACAGAATCGTCTAGAATGTCATTGTATGCTGTAGCATTAACATTTCCCTTCACTGGAACCAATGGGCATAGCTCGAACCATGAAAAACAGCTCCAGACCATTATTTATCCTCCAACAAACTTTACAGTTGGCACTGTGCATTGGGGCAGGTAGCGTTCTCCTGCCATCCTCCAAACTCAGATTAGTCCGTCAGACTGCCAGATGGTGAAGTGTGATTCATCACTCCAGAGAACCCGTTTCCACTGCTCCAGAGTCAAATGATGGGGAGCTTTACATCACTCCAGCCGACACTTGGCATTGCGCATGGTGATCTTAGGCTTGTATCCGGCTGCTCGGCCATGGAAACCGATTTGATGTAGTTCTTGTGCTGTCATTGCTTCCAGAGGCAGTTTGGAACTCGTTAGTGAGTATTGCAACCAAGGACAGACGATTTTTACACACTATGCGCTTCAGCACTAGGCGGTCCCCTTCTGTGAGCTTCTCTGGCCTACCACTTCGCGGCTGAGCTGTTGTGGTTCCTAGAAGTTTCCAATTCACAATCACAGCACTTACAGTTGACCGGGGAAGCTATAGCAGGGCAGAAATTTTACAAACTGACTTGTTGGAAAGGTGGCATCCTATGACAGATACACGTTGAAAGTCACTGAGCTCTTTAGTAAGGTCATTCTGCTGCCAATGTTTGTCCATGGAGATTGCATAGCTGTGTGCTCAATTTTATACACCTGTCAGCAACAGCTGTGGTTGAAATAGTTGAATCCACTAATTTGAAGGGGTGTCCACATACTTTTGCATATATAGTGTATTATTGACTATAACCGGTTGTTGAAAAAATCTATGTGTTATGGCTTTTCCACCACCATATCATGGATTCATGGCTATCTATCTAATAGAATTCAGAGTGTTTTCTTTAATGGAAGCTTCTCTAATGTCAAACATGTAAAGTGTGGTGTACCGCAGGGCAGCTCTCTAGGCCCTCTACTCTTTTTTTATTTTTACCAATGACCTGTCGGTGGCATTAAACAAAGCATGTGTGTCCATGTAGGCTGATGATTTGACCATATACGCATCAGCAACCACAGCTAATGAAGTCACCACCCTTAACAAAGACTTGCAGTCAGTTTTGGAATGGGTGGCCAGTAGGAGTGAAAGTAAGGCAGTACAACAGCCCAGTAAAATAAATAGTGAGGGTACACCTATCGGTAAAACACAATTAACAAAACATGCCCAAAAAACTATATGTTATTACACCATTATTTAACATTACTGCATATCAGCCGCATGACAAATTAGCGGATTGACTGGAAACCGGGTGGTATACCTCCAAATTGTGCTGTGGTTTGAGGAGAACAGTAGGTTTTGTCAAGGCGCAGATGAGTGGCCGAGACCGAGTGGCCGAGACCGCGTGGACAACAGTGGATGCATCAATTCAGGCTACAAGCGTAGGCCTAATGACAATCACAGAATTTCATTACACTCCACGTAGGTGTTTTGTAACAGCTGTCTCTTTCCATTCATCAAATTGCGGTGCACGATGCACTGTTGGGGTTTGGATGCTGAAATTATTTTGTGAGTGAATGCGCGGGTAGCCTACCGGAGCGCCTTTGTTAAGTGATTGTTTGACAATCAGATGAAAACATCATGACTAGTTGTGTTTATGCCACATTAAAAGGCATAGGGGGTGTGTTCATAAGGCTGGTGGCGCTAAGCTTTCCCTAAAGTAAATTTAATTAAATTGCCAAAATTATGTATCCTAATTAGCTAACTCCTGTCTATACAGACATTTCTTTAAATAATCATTCCAAATAGGCTACTACAACAGAAAGCATGATTTGGCTACAGAGGATCATTAGCTTCTTTAAAAAGAAAGCTGTGGATTGTTTTTAATTGCATAGCCTACAGTCTGAAAGACTCACAATTTGGGCAGCGCGCCCTGCAAATACCAAATAGATGATTGTTGAGTTGCGACTGTCAGTGAAAAGCAGAGTCCCAGCCAGACACTTCACAATATTTAAAAATGCAATTGCTGAAAAACTGTTTGGAAACCAAATGGCTATTGCTGTAAAGAGATGACAATGAAAAGCCTCCAATCTGTCTTTTGGTTATCAAAATGATTAATTGAGCGAACAATAGCCTACCATATTGGAACCCGTGGAGAACATCGGCCATATCCCTGGTGAGTGTGCATATTCACTGTCTTTATCATTGTGTCAGTTCCACTTTTGTTTGTTTTTGGACAGTAGTTTCCTCCTTCAGGTTAGATGGACGTCATATTGTATATGTGTCTCCCCTTTTCGTAGGCCGATTATATGGATCAGATAACATAGTTTTTATTGATCTGTTTGACAGTGTCCGCAGAGAAGGCCACCCTGTAATTTTTGGAGCAAAAAAACAAAATGTGTGTGCGGACTCTTCGGTGTCCCGTGCCTGTAAGAAATGAAATCCACTTTCACCCCTGGTGGCCAGTAATAAACTGGTCCTGAACATCTCTAAATCTAAAAGCATTGTATTTGGTACAAATCAATCCCTAGGCTATAGACCTCAGCTGAATCGAGTAATGAATGGTGTGGCTGTTGAACAAGTTGAGGAGACAACATGATTTGGTGTTACCTTAGATTGTAAACTATCATAGTCAAAACATATTGATTCAATGGTTGTAAAGATGAGGAGAGGTCTGTCCGTAATAAAGAAATGCTCTGCGTTTTTGACATCACACTCCACTAAGCAAGTCCTGCAGGCTCTAGTTTTATCTTATCTTGATTGTTGTTATGTGGTCTAGTGCTGTAAAGGAAGACCTAGTTAGGCTGCAGCTGGTCCAGAACAGAGCAGCACGTCTTGCTCTTCATTGTAATCAGAGGGCTAATATTAATACTATGCATGCCAGTCTCTCTTGGATAAGAGTTGAGGAAAGACTGACTGCATCACTTCTTGTTTTATAAGAAACCTTCATGTGTTGGAAATACAAATGGTTTGCATAGTGTACTTCCACACAGCGCTGAAACACACACTTACCCCACCAGACATGCCACCAGGGGTATTTTCACAGTCCCCAGGTCCAGAACAAATTCAAGGAAATGTACAGTATTATACAGAGTGCATGGAACGCCCTTCCATCTCATATAGAGCAAGAGAACAGCAAACCTGGTTTCAAAAAACAAATAAAGCAACAACTCACAGCACAACTCCTCTCCTCATGTGACTTACTTGTTGTGTGTATGTACTGACATGTATGTGTAACTGATAGACTCACACACACACTACATGTTCATGTTTTTAAATGTATAGTTGAAGTCGGAAGTTTACATACACTTTGGTTGGAGTCATTAAAACTTGTTTTTCAACCACTCCACAAATTATAGTTTTGGAAAGTTGATTAGGACATCTACTTTGTGCATGACACAAGTCATTTTTCCAACAATTGTTTACAGACAGATTATTTCACTTATAATTCACTGTATCAGAATTCCAGTGGGTCAGAAGTTTACATACACTAAGTTGACTGTGTCTTTAAACAGCTTAGAAAATTCCAGAAAATTATGTTATGGCTTTAGAAGCTTCTGATAGGCTAATTGACATAATTTGTGTCAATTGGAGGTGTGTGGATATATTTTTCAAGGCCTACCTTCAAACTCAGTGCTTCTTTGCTTGACATCATGGAAAATCAAAAGAAATCAGCCAAGACCTCAGAAAAAAAATTGTAGAGCTCCACAAGTCTGGTTCATCCTTGGGAGCAATTTCCAAACGCCTGAAGGTACCATGTTCATCTGTACAAACAATAGTTCGCAAGTATAAAAACCATGGGACCACGCAGCCGTCATACCGCTCGAGTTCTGTCTCCTAGAGATGAACGTACTTTGGTGCGAAAAATGCAAATCAACCCCAGAACAACAGCAAAGGACCTTGTGAAGATGCTGGAGGAAACAGGTACAAAAGTATATATATCCACAATAAAACAAGTCCTATATTGACATAACCTGAAAGGCCGCTCAGCAAGGAAGAAGCCACTGCTCCAAAACCGCCATAAAAAAAGCCAGACTACGGTTTGCTTGGTGTACATGGTGTTTGCATGCTGTACATGAGGACAAAAATGGTACTTTTTGGAGAAGGAGTCATTAAAACTCATTTTTCAACCACTCCACAAATGATAGTTTTGGAAAGTTGATTAGGACATCTACTTTGTGCATGACACAAGTCATTTTTCCAACAATTATTTACAGACAGATTATTTCACTTATAATTCACTGTATCACAATTCCAGTGGGTCAGAAGTTTACATACACTAAGTTGACTGTGTCTTTAAACAGCTTAGAAAATTCCAGAAAATTATGTTATGGCTTTAGAAGCTTCTGATAGGCTAATTGACATAATTTGTGTCAATTGGAGGTGTACCTGTGGATATATTTTTCAAGGCCTACCTTCAAACTCAGTGCTTCTTTGCTTGACGTCATGGAAAATCAAAATAAATCAGCCAAGACCTCAGAAAAAAAATTGTAGAGCTCCACAAGTCTGGTTCATCCTTGGGAGCAATTTCCAAACGCCTGAAGGTACCATGTTCATCTGTACAAACAATAGTTCGCAAGTATAAACACCATGGGCCCACGCAGCCGTCATACCGCTCGAGTTCTGTCTCCTAGAGATGAACGTACTTTGGTGCGAAAAATGCAAATCAATCCCAGAACAACAGCAAAGGATCTTGTGAAGATGCTGGAGGAAACAGGTACAAAAGTACAGTGCCTTGCGAAAGTATTCGGCCCCCTTGAACTTTGCGACCTTTTGCCACATTTCAGGCTTCAAACATAAAGATATAAAACTGTATTTTTTTGCGAAGAATCAACAACAAGTGGGACACAATCATGAAGTGGAACAACATTTATTGGATATTTCAAACTTTTTTAACAAATCAAAAACTGAAAAATTGGACGTGCAAAATTATTCAGCCCCTTTACTTTCAGTGCAGCAAACTCTCTCCAGAAGTTCAGTGAGGATCTCTGAATGATCCAATGTTGACCTAAATGACTAAGGATGATAAATACAATCCACCTGTGTGTAATCAAGTCTCCGTATAAATGCACCTGCACTGTGATAGTCTCAGAGGTCCGTTAAAAGCGCAGCGAGCATCATGAAGAACAAGGAACACACCAGGCAGGTCCGAGATACTGTTGTGAAGAAGTTTAAAGCCGGATTTGGATACAAAAAGATTTCCCAAGCTTTAAACATCCCAAGGAGCACTGTGCAAGCGCTAATATTGAAATGGAAGGAGTATCAGACCACTGCAAATCTACCAAGACCTGGCCGTCCCTCTAAACTTTCAGCTCATACAAGGAGAAGACTGATCAGAGATGCAGCCAAGAGGCCCATGATCACTCTGGATGAACAGCAGAGATCTACAGCTGAGGTGGGAGACTCTGTCCATAGGACAACAATCAGTCGTATATTGCACAAATCTGGCCTTTATGGAAGAGTGGCAAGAAGAAAGCCATTTCTTAAAGATATCCATAAAAAGTGTTGTTTAAAGTTTGCCACAAGCCACCTGGGAGACACACCAAACATGTGGAAGAAGGTGCTCTGGTCAGATGAAACCAAAATTGAACTTTTTGGCAACAATGCAAAACGTTATGTTTGGCGTAAAAGCAACACAGCTGAACACACCATCCCCACTGTCAAACATGGTGGTGGCAGCATCATGGTTTGGGCCTGCTTTTCTTCAGCAGGGACAGGGAAGATGGTTAAAATTGATGGGAAGATGGATGGAGCCAAATACAGGACCATTCTGGAAGAAAACCTGATGGAGTCTGCAAAAGACCTGAGACTGGGACGGAGATTTGTCTTCCAACAAGACAATGATCCAAAACACAAGGCAAAATCTACAATGGAATGGTTCAAAAATAAACATATCCAGGTGTTAGAATGGCCAAGTCAAAGTCCAGACCTGAATCCAATTGAGAATCTGTGGAAAGAACTGAAAACTGCTGTTCACAAATGACCTCCATCCAACCTCACTGAGCTCGAGCTGTTTTGCAAGGAGGAATGGGAAAAAATGTCAGTCTCTCGATGTGCAAAACTGATAGAGACATACCCCAAGCGACTTACAGCTGTAATCGCAGCAAAAGGTGGCGCTACAAAGTATTAACTTAAGGGGGCTGAATAATTTTGCACGCCCAATTTTTCAGTTTTTGATTTGTTAAAAAAGTTTGAAATATCCAATAAATGTCGTTCCACTTCATGATTGTGTCCCACTTGTTGTTGATTCTTCACAAAAAAATACAGTTTTATATCTTTATGTTTGAAGCCTGAAATGTGGCAAAAGGTCGCAAAGTTCAAGGGGGCCGAATGCTTTCGCAAGGAACTGTATATATATCCACAGTAAAACGAGTCCTATATCGACATAACCTGAAAGGCCGCTCAGCAAGGAAGAAGCCACTGCTCCAAAACCGCCATAAAAAAAGCCAGACTACGGTTTGCTTGGTGTACATGAGGACAAAAAATTTACTTTTTGGAGAAATGTCCTCTGGTCTGATTAAACAAAAATAGAACTGTTTGGCCATAATGACCATTGTTATGTTTGGAGGAAAAAGGGGGAGGCTTGCAAGCCGAAGGACACCATCCCAACTGTGAAGCACGGGGGTGGCAGCATCATGTTGTGGGGGTGCTTTGCTGCAGGAGGGACTGGTGCACTTCACAAAATAGATGGCATCATGAGGTGGGATAATTATGTGGATATATTGAAGCAACATCTCAAGATATCAGTCAGGAAGTTAAAGCTTGGTCGCAAATGGGTCTTCCAAATGGACAATGACCCCAAGCATACTACCAAAGTTGTGGTAAAATGGCTCAAAGACAACAAAGTCACAAAGCCCTGACCTCAATCCTATAGAAAATGTGTAGGCAAAGCTGAAAAGGTGTTTGCAAGCAAGGAGGCCTACAAACATGACTCATTTGCACCAGCTGTCAGGAGGAATGGGACAACATTCACCCAACTTAGTGGGGGAAGGTTGTGGAAGGCTACCCGAAACGTTTGACCCAAGTTAAACAATTTAAAGGCAATGCTACCAAATACAAATTGAGTGTATGTACCCCCTGGGAACTTCTGACCCCCTGGAAATGTGATGAAAGAAACAGAAGCTGAAATAAATAATTCTCTATCTACTATTATTCTGACATTTCACATTCTTAAAATAAAGTGGTGATCCTAACTGACCTAAGACATGGAATTTTTACTAAGATTAAATGTCAGGAATTGTGAAAAAGTTGAGTTTAAATGTATTTGGCTAAGGTGTATGTACACTTACGACTTCAACTGTATACATAGTGAGGTGATTGAACATTGCCAGGAAATAAAAAGAAAGTCATTGGATTGTTAGGCCTAAAAGTAGCAGGATCTATTTTTAAGGCCACATGCCAAGCAGCTAACAGGACAGAAAAGGACCTTGTAATCCTCCCTCAAGGAGGAAGTGGAAATCTCCATGTTATTAGCTCACAGCTTCGCAGGGAGTCCAATGAATTTTACACAAGCGCTAAACGACTGAGTCACTGGACCCCTGACATATCTTATTAAAGCCACTGCCTTCTTCTATGTGTCAATAAAGCTAGTCCAGTGGTGCATGAATCAATTGGTCATTGATAATGGAGGTCAATGGTAACGGGGCTGTTAGTTGTGTGGGAGAGAGAGAGAGAGTGTTTCTTCCTAAACTGGGACACAGATCCTTTAAAGCTGCAATCCCATGTTGATTGGCTTGGCAGGCCTCCAGTCACCGTTTGTATACACAAGGCAATTGGCAAGGAGATTTGGGTCTGTATGTTCACACACACATAGGTGACTTTAACACATCTACACAGTGCGCACTATGCACAGAGCATTAGCCTTTAAGCTCAGTTGTATTTTCATATAACACTGTTATATAATACATGTACAGCCTACCCTCCCGTTCTCACAACATTACATCCATACATCTTTACTCCCAAAACACTCCCTGACACTGATACAAAACTGCTCACATCAAACCATGGTCATCGGGTCAATATTTGGCTATTCAAACAGGACATGGTTGTAAAAGATTTAGGTTTAACAGTTACATGAGTGCACGTGCACCGTTTTCGTCACCTGTCGTGCGCGACAACATAATTCACATTTAGGTTGATATAGAAATACACTTGATTTATTATGTCATTTTTACATAAGAGTATTTCCAATACACACACATGCGATAACAATCAATATGTAGGCAATCCCAGGGAAAACCTAACTCGCTTTCTGGATGGGCTACGGACAGATTTAGCGTGACTGACCGACGGAATAAGGTGCGCTCTAAACAAATTATGTAATAAATCGATCTTGATCGATCCTAAATCTTAAAAGCGAAGACATATCCTACCAATTTACCTTTTTGTACTTTAGTCATTTTGGTTGAATTGCCGCATAATCCATTCTCCCCTCCGTTTTATTTATAGGCTATATTATACAAATATAAACATCCTCTAAATAGCATAAACATTCCACTTAACTGCAATCAATAGCCTACAATCACACGTTTTAGCTAATGTCCCAAGCAAAGCTATAACCAAAATGCCTATAGGCTGTTAGAACAGGCAGGCTATGGACTCGGTTAACATACGCGTTATCTAACACTGGATGCGCTCATACACGGATTGATCAGCAGCCTCACAAATTAATCCCTGATTTTCCTTACCTCCACTGAAGGTCCAAAGCAACGCCGTGAAAATAAGAACTCCCATAGGATCTGAATATAAAGGCCTTAAAGAAAAGGAAATAACCTTGAAATAATATTGCGGCGACCTCATTTTCAAGTCGAGCGAGGACCCGCTGAGGAGGAGCTGAGAGGCGCGTGTGCTTGGCTCAAAGGGACAGGTGATGCAGGACAGGTCGGGAGGATGATGCCCCGTCAAGGCGTAACAACTAACGCGGTGATAACGAGAGGATTGCTCGCACCAAGCTGTTGACCACATCTGACCGGAGGTATCGCCAATTCTCTGGTGTTCAATCTCATGGCTCAGCAGCAGATTTGTATTACAACACATAACCTGCCATGCTGAAGGCATGTAGGTTTTACGTGAAGAGGGGGACGGGAGACACATTTGTTTTATTTTAACAAGGAGTGTACATTTCAATTATGTGTTGACAGCCATGGTATATCAGACCATATACCACGGGTATGACAAAGCATTTGTTTTTACTGCTCTAATTAAGTTGGTAACCAGTTTATAATAGCAATAAGGCACCTTGGGGATTTGTGATATATGGCCAATATACCACGGCTAAGGGCTGTATCCAGGCACTCTGTTTTGCATCATGCATCCTCGGGCCTTATTACTTAATTATAGTAGTGTCTAGCACAATTAATTACACATTTAGAGTTGACATGTAATGTCCATGTAATGCCCAGCCTAATGGGCACAGAATTTTGTCCACTTGTTTTCTGACTTATTGGAAGGGGCGCATTATACCCCTGGGCTTCATTAACAATTCTATTCTAATCTATTTCGCAGAATTAAGGATAGGAACACAGTCATTACAGCACTATTTGGTGTCTCTTCACTCAGTAATTACAGTGTGCTAGTACTTCCAGGCAGTGGACATGAAGGACCCTGTGTTCCCTCTCCTGAATGATAAGCCTCTGACACAGCAAGCACTACACCTATGTGGGACATAAACAGGGGTCCAATGAATAAAACCACCAGATGTGAAATTCTTATTTGCCATAATGTTTTTTTTGAGTATATTTACATATAAAAGCATTTAGATTTGTTAGAGCAGAACTGTGTTCTCTGAAAGTAGCCTACTGTGTGGTTGCAGATCCTGAATTGTTTTAATGATCAACATGAGTTGTGAGAAAATTACATTTCTGTTTAATTTAATACCATTTCATTCTTTTGCAGACAAACAGGACAGTTTATGATAGTGTCATTGTGACACACATTCACAAACAGTATGGCATTAATATATTTACATGGCAGAGCAACACAGAATAAGTAAACATGCAGATGCAAAAGGCTTCAGTTGTTCTCTTGATGTAAGTGTGTTGGTGCATGATGTCATCTGGGCTTTGGGACAGGGCGGGGCATGCGATTGGGCTGGTTTGGTCCGATGTATTTCAAAGGAATGTATTTGGGCTTTTCAATCACCTCCAACCCCAGGAAGGGCTGCAAGGCAGGAGGCACTAACACTGTCCCTTCCTGAAAATGGACATGTGAGTGAGATATAGAAAGTAGCATGTTATCAGAGACACTTATTTTCATGGTGGGTGAATGTATTCATCAATAGTATTGGGAATACAGTCGGTGTTCTCTCTTACCTTGGTCTGATGAGTCTCCAGTATAGCAATGATAGTACGGGGAATAGCACACGCTGTGGCATTCACCTAGAGCAGAACACAAATAATTAAGACATTTTCTAATATTTTTTTTTGAAAACACTTAGAAAATGGTTATTCTGTTCTTGTAGAATCTATTACATTTAGTGCATCAGAAATACTGAATCTCACACCATAAATTATATCCCCCTTCCTGGTCTCACCGTATGAGCATAATGTAGGCTACCATCCTCCCCCTCATATAGGATATTGAGGCGTCTGCTTTGGTAGTCTGTACAGTTAGACCCGCTGGAGATCTAAGGCAAGCCAACGGAGAAACAAAAACATCAAGCCTGGATAACAAAACTGACCCCAATGCTCTGACAGAGCAATAATGGGAAATTCTTTTCAAACAAAAACAATATTCATCCAGGACATGATTAACCAATCATAGTAGTGCCAGCAATCCCACCTCGCCATAGCTGTCCCTCCCTGGCATCCAGGCCTCAATGTCGTACTTCCTGTGTGCTGGGCGACCTAGCTCCTGGGTGGGCATGTCCAGTACTCTACAGGTAGAGAGAACGCAGCGGTTACAGGAACACTCTGCTAGGGGTTTAAATGAGTAAAATCAATAGGGTGTATTTGCACAAATAATATATTTATATGTAAATATATGACTATGGTGTGTACAAATGGCAAAATACACTGTAGTGTATGACTCAAAGCACAAGCTATGCATCTATCCAGCCAGATTGAGTGTATGAGTCTTCATCGACCTGGCCAAGGCTTTCGACTCTGTCAATCACCATATTCTTATCGGCAGACTCAGTAGCCTCGGTTTTTCTAATGACTGCCTTGCCTGGATCACCAACTACTTTGCAGACAGAGTTCAGTGAGTCAAATCGGAGGGCACGCTGTCCGGTCCTCTGGCAGTCTCTATGGGGGTGCCACAGGGTTCAATTCTCAGGCCGACTCTTTTCTCTGTATATATCAATGATGTTGCTCTTGCTGCGGGCGATTCCCTGATCCACCTCTACACAGACGACACCATTCTGTATACTTCCGGCCCGTCCTTGGACACTGTGCTATCTAACCTCCAAACGAGCTTCAATGCCATACAACACTCCTTCCGTGGCCTCCAACTGCTCTTAAACGCTAGTAAAACCAAATGCATGCTTTTCAACCGTTCGCTGCCTGCACCCGCACGCCCGACTAGCATCACCACCCTGGATGGTTCCGAACCTAGAATATGTGGACATCTATAAGTACCTAGGTGTCTGGCTAGACTGTAAACTCTCCTTCCAGACTCATATCAAACATCTAAAATCTAAAATCAAATCTAGAGTCGGCTTCCTATTCCGCAACAAAGCCTCCTTCACTCACGCCGCCCTAGTAAAACTGACTATCCTACCGATCCTCGACTTCGGCGATGTCATCTACAAAATAGCTTCCAATACTCTACTCAGCAAACTGGATGCAGTTTATCACAGTGCCATTCGTTTTGTTACTAAAGCACCTTATACCTACCACCCACCACTGCGACCTGTATGCTCTAGTCGGCTGGCCCTCGCTACATATTCGTCGCCAGACCCACTGGCTCCAGGTCATCTACAAGTCCATGCTAGGTAAAGCTCTGCCTTATCTCAGTTCACTGGTCACGATGGCAACACCCACCCGTAGCACGCGCTGCAAATGAGAACTTGTTCTCAACTAGCCTACCTGGTTAAATAAAGGTGGGAAAAAAAATAAAAAATGCAGAGAGTCAGAGAGGAGCACTGACCTATAGTGGAGCTCCAGGGAGGAGAAGATCTCCTTCTGCAGGGACAGGAACTCCTCCAGCATCTGAGAGCTCTCCTCCCCAGTCTCATCTGCAGTCACACCAAACATTTCCACCTGGACAGACACACGAGCAGAGGATGAGAACACAAGGGTTCTTTAACACCATGCATCAAATATGGCGGACAATTGGTCCTTGGTTGATTCTAAAGATTTGCCTTTGTTTCCTGTTACCTTGTTGAAGTGATGTACTCTGTAAAGGCCCCAAGTCTCTCTGCCTGTGTCCGTCTCAGCCCTGTAACATGTGCTACTGCACACAGACCTACAATGGAAAAACCAGTCCATTCAGCTCTAATAAAAACACATAGGAGGTACATGTATATGTTACACTAGGTTGTCAGAAAACCAAACGTACAGTATTACAAATAATGTGCCTCACCTGACAGGAAGGTCCTTCCAGTTAACAGCATGGTCCATAAAATAACCTAGAAGAGAAAAAGGACACTTTCTGGTTACAGCAATGACACACTAGTACATCACTACTAACCATTAAGGTTTTTCCATTCTCACCCACACAGATGACCGTACCCCACGACCTCCCCATCACAGCCTAACTCATACATGGCCTCACCTGCTATGCCCACCTCCCCTGTGCCAGCCAGGTTGAGGTCAGGGAAGCAGGCGGGGTCCAGAGAGTACACCTGAGACCTGTGGGCATGGGGCTGCATTCCACAACCCTCCTGTATGTATGAGAGAGGGAGACAGAGATAGGGTGGGAGTGTCTCCGGAGAAAGAAAGAGAGAACGTGTCAGTTTGGAGAAATGTTACTTGTGAAAACTGGGTACACACATCGCACCTTAATCTCAGAATGCTTTACTCTCTTTTTCCAGTTTGAATATTGTTATGCATTCATGTCTGCAGTGTAAATGAAGGATAGAGTCAGATACTCACAAATACAGCCCCCTTCAGCATGTCTGGCACAACCATAGGTATAAACCCCTGAGATGAAAAAAAAACTGATTTGCTTTCAAAGTAGGGAGACATGTATTTATTCATTACTGCTACAGTTGTTATAATATATAGGGTGCTATTTCTATTGTTTTTTTTTATCATTTTCATTATTTTATTTCACTTAGTCCTGCATTTTGGAGCTCCGAAACCTAAGATTTTCATTGTACCCTGCAATCACACCTGCTACCTTGTACATGTGACTTTTAAACACTCAGAATCTGAAATGATAAGCACACATTTTGCAGATATATCAATCTATTCTCCCTGATAACACAGTCAAACAAAGGGTATCTTACACACCCGCTGCTGCAGTGTTTCCAGGGCAAAGTTCTGTAGAGCAGACTGGAGTCTGGCCCCCACTCCCCTTAGATAGTATGACCTATGACCTGAGACATGGGCAAGACGCCTGCAGAGAGAAGATAGGAGTAAACCACATGATTTAAGCTTTATTTAACTAGGCAAGTCAGTTAAGAACAAATTATTATTTATGATGACGGCCTACCGGGGAACAGTGGGTTAACTGCCTTGTTCAAGGGCAGAACAAAATATTTTCACATTGTCAACTTGGGGATTCGATCCAGCAAACTTTACGGTTACTGGCTCAACGTTCTAACCACTAGGAATATTTTAGGTGACTGAAGTTCATATTTAATTTAGACAATGTTATGCATATTTGGAGTTTCTGTACACATGATTTCCAGTCTTCTATTTGTTACACTGAAGGTGCAGGTTTATGGTTACTAAGCTTGAAGCAGAATGTTCTGAATGACTTGATATTGATTGATGACGCCAGACTGGAGATACAAGGACCGAGGACGCTGATTATTATTGTACTCTGTGAAACAGTGTGATTCTATAGCAGCTGACAAAGTCACTGCCTTTTGTTTTGACCTCCTAAAAGCCTCTCAGGCTGGTGTTTACAGAACAGCTGTCTGCTGATTAGGATTTAAGGACCTTCTCAGTGCAGACCAGTTAGACATTTCCTTTGCTTCTGTGCTGGAGGTGTCTCCCTGCTGCAACATGTAATAAACAGGATAGATTTTTTTTATCGACTGTAACAACAACTGCACTCCTTTATGTTCACCTGGAAATTACAGAGGGTGAGAGTTGGTAATTAAGTTTTAAAAATATATATAAAGATAAGACATTAATCTCAAGGGGAAATTAGAACAAAAGATTGTTCATCTGAAAATCTAGCAAAGACCCTGGCCATTTGCTGTAGGAAAAAAAAAATTCCAGACAAAGAAACAACTCATACAATATTAAGCACCCATTTACTATTGACAAGCCCCAGGCTACATATTGTTAACAACAATACCAGAGGATAATGCTGGAGAGCCCCTGTTGTTTGGCTGCACTGTTGATGAGGTTCAGTTATGTGTTTACCGGTAGGCCTTTGCCAAGAATACTGGGACTGGAGGATCAACTGATCAAAATGAGAGAGATAGTATTGAGGAACAACGAGAGAGAGAGAGAAGAAATGTTGATATAAAGAGAAAAAAAAGACGATAAACAGTGAGGAGAGAGCGTAAGCAGAGTGACATGAAGAGACAGAGGGGTATGGAGAGAGAGACAGGAGGAAGAGAGAACAATAGCCAGAGAGCAGACCAGTGTGTGTCTAACCTCTGTCTGATAAGACCAAGCTCCTCCCCGATCTCTAGGTGTCCCCTGGGTTTGAAGTCAAACTCTGATGAAAAAGGTCAGAGATAACTGCATATCAAATACTGTCCTACTTTGTACGTCGATGAGATCATGAGGACAGCATGTAATTTTATTGTTCCGCCTCCTCACCTGGCTTCTGTCCAACCAGCTCCACCACTCTCGCTTGGCTCTCATCTCCAATTGGCTGAAAGAGGGAGATGGGGGGGTGAAAATTAAATTAGTTCCAAACTATAGATTTTTTTCAGATATGCAAAAAAATGTCTTCCAATAGTTGAAAGACTGTCTCTATGCATAGGTCTCTCTCAGAATGATTCTCTAACAACATACATTTGCCTCACACCTGTGTGTGTGTGTGTGTGTGTGTACTCACCACGTCGGGGTGTGTGGTGTTGGGCAGCCTCAGGGCTCGGCCATAGTGCTCCTCCTCCAGCTCACTCTCTCTGGGGTAAAGCTGGCTCAGCCGATGACGGATCTCCCGACCCTCCTTCGTAGCCTCCTTGAACTCAGGAATCTGAACAAAATAAGGGGCTACTTACTCCAAAAGGGTATTATTTCTGTTCAGCCTTGATGTTAAGTGCAAATACCATAAGGCCACAGCAGGCAAGGCAGAACTTACATTAGCTAGGGATTTCTTGTCATTCTGATCCTGTGAAGAGAAGGGAAATGTTTATCACAATAATTCCACAAAATAATATCTCATCATAACATGAAAAAAATGTTTTGAAGCACAGGTATTGGTATCATTGGCAACATATCAACTGACCACAAGAGCCCGAACTCTATGGCTGATCACTTTCTTCTGCTTCTCCAGATGTGAGATTTCCTTTCGGACTGCTTCAAGTTGCTGCCAAACATACACCTGCAGCACACACTTACATCAGAAACACCCCCCTAAAATAGGCCTATAGAGATCAGGCAATGTGCTTGATACTAATGCAGTAGGCTACACCGCATGCATGTACTTCAAGGCAAATGACACACAGTATATGAAAGCACAGAGGCAATCTCTCAAATACACATTAATGACTTGAGGGTCAAGAGAGCATGCAAATTGCATGTAACTAGGCTACATCTACAGTATTCAACATGGTGTGGTGAGATGGGATATACAGAAAAGCTTACGATCTCCCTGACATCTGCTCCCCGTAGGTCCCCTTTCCGAGTCTCCACATTGGCAATGACTTTGTCAGTCTCCTCGCACACAAGTCGCATGTCCAAGTCTGGCTTGTCACTGTAGCCCTCGCGGACATGTTCGTACAGACTACTTCGCACCTCATGTGTGGAGCGGCTGTGGGTAAACACTTTTGTCCCCTGCCTTTTAAAGTGTCTTGAAACAGGTTTTAAGACATTCAATGTGCCAACCCGAACAACCATGCCAATGCAAGTCGCCATGTTTCAATGCGGAAGTAGATTGGTACATAAGGCGGAACCAAATAAGACAACCAATTAATAAAACATATTTTTATTTGTAACAAATGTAATGTACTGACTGTGTGTTTATAAAGTCGAAAAACAAAATATATCTTACATTTGCTTTAGTTATAAAAGAAGGAACACGAGCGAGTTCAAAACTAAACGTCACATCCGTGCACTGGTTCAAAGGCTAGCCAATGAGACTAGCGAAACCATTGCATTGCGGTAATGCGGTTCAGAGAGGGAGACAAGTGAATTGTGCGGCCGACAACAGTCAGGCAGGTCTCTGGGGCAATAAAAACAGTATTTTATGTTCGTTTTACATCCGTAATGTGTTTGAGATGTTTGTGTTTTATGCCATGATTGACTAATTCCTCTGATAAGACAGAAAGGGGTGCTTTGGCGGATGATCTTTAGAGGGCTGCATTCAGCAGTTGCTAACAAACGTTAGCTAGCCGCCGCCGGGCGGTCTGTTGTTATAGTCTGCATGGTGGTTCTGAGAACCATGAGCCGTGCTGCACCCCACACTGGAGGCCGTACTCACTCAAACCAGGACAGGCAAGGCGGATCGGAGGGTGGGACACACGGATGTCAACTGTCAGCTTCCCTTTTTGACTGACTACAGACAATCGGGCCCAAAGGAGAAGCTACTAACAGTAACTGTCTGGCCCCTGGTGACATCCACACAATCAGAGCCCAGGACAGGACCACCAAGTAGGGTAGTCTCCCCTTAATGAAGGTAACGTCAACAACATTGTTGTCATTTTGTGTCACTTCCTGAATGTACCCTGTTGATTTTCCCAATAAGAGAGAGGATTAGGGAATGGTACCTTAGAGCTTTGCAAGACACTCATTCAGCCTTTAGCTCAGAGTTAGATATGATTCATTAAGTGCTTTGAAGTTGATCTTGACCGTGACCCTCTAATTACTCATAGATAGATTACCTATATCTATATACATCAAATTGTAATTATAATTGGCCACCATCTTGTGTATTTGGCTCCTTGACATAAATGTTGTTGTTAAAGGTTCCTGATATTCCTGTTTATCTATGTCAACTCTTGACTATTTCCAGATGAGTGCAGTCCGTGGAGGAACAATCACCTGGCGGCCACAGCCCTGGCAGGACGGTGACAGTGGGGGAGGGGAGCCCCTTTCGGACAGTGACTCTGAAGAAGAGGACTTTCCCGACGACAGCACCACTCCTTTAGGAGACTACGTCACACATGGTATGGTAGAATGGGAACGTCCAAATGATTGCATCAGTCATGTTACTCAGAGAGCTCACCGTGTGTGTGTGTGTGTGTGTGTGTGTGTGTGTGTGTGTGTGTGTGTGTGTGTGTGTGTGTGTGTGTGTGTGTGAGTGAGTGTGTGAAGAGTTTTGACACATCTACTCATTCAAAGGTTTGTCTTTATTTTTACTATTTTATACATTGTAGAATAATAGTGAAGACATCAACAATATGAAATAAAACACATGGAATCATGTAGTAATTAAAAAGTGTTAAACAAATCTATATATATTGGAGATTCTTCAAAGTAGCCACCTTGATGACAGCTTTGCACACTCTTGGCATTCTCTCAACCAGCTTCATGAGGAATGCTTTTCCAACAGTCTTGAAGGAGTTCCCACATATGCTGAGCACTTGTTGGCTGCTTTTCCTTCACTATGTGGTCCAACTCATCCCAAACCATCTCAATAGGGTTGAGGTCGGGCGATTGTGGAGGCCAGGTCATCTGATGCAACACCATCACTCTCCTTGGTCAAAAAGCCCTTACACAGCCTGGGTGTGTTTTGGGTCATTGTCCTTTTGAAAAACAAATGATAGTCCCACTAAGTGCCTACCAGGTTGGGATGGCGTATCGCTGCAGAATGCTGTGGTAGCCATACTGGTTAAGTGTGTCTTGAATTCTAAATAAATCACAGTGTCACCAGCAAAGCACCCCCACATCATCAGACCACCTGCTCCATGCTTCACGGTGGGAACCACACATGCGGATATCATCCGTTCACCTACTCTATGTCTCACAAAGACATGGCGGTTGAAACCAAAAATCTCAAATTTGGACTTATCAGACCAAAGGACAGATTTCCACCGGTCTAATGTCCATTGCTCGTGTTTCTTGGACCAAACAAATCTCTTCTTCTTATTGGTGTCCTTTAAGTAGTGATTTCTTTGCAACAATTCGACCATGAAGGCCTGATTCACGTAGTCTCCTCTGAACAGTTGACATTGAAATGTGTATGTTACTTGAACTCTGTGAAGCATTTATTTTGACTGCAATCTGAGGTGCAATTAATTGTAATTTATTTATCCTCTGCAGCAGAGGTAACTCTGGGTCTTCCTTTCCTGTGGCGGTCCTCATGAGAGCCAGTTTCATCATAGCGCTTGATGGGTTTTTGCGACTGCACTTTAAAAGTTCTTGAAATTTTCCATATTGACTGACCTTCATGTCTTAAATTAATGATGGACTGTCGTTTCTCTTAGCTTATTTGAGCTGTTGAGAGAATGCCAAGAGTGTGCAAAGCTGTCATCAAGGCAAAGGGTGCTACTTTGAAGAATCGGAAATATGTTTTGATTGGTTTAACCCTTTTTTGGTCACTACATGATGTGTTATTTCATAGTTTTGATGTCTTCACTATTATTGTAGAAATAATGGAAAAACCCTTGAATGAGTAAGTGTGTCTAAACTTTTGCCTGGTACTGTACGTCTCATTTGCCTCACTTTTTACTTATTCTCTCCCTCAGGGTTGAAGCAGCTATTGGATGCTCAGCAGCTGTGTGATGTCACTCTGTTAGTGGAGGGGAAGAGGTTTATGTGTCACAGGTGGGATCAAAGACTTTCTCTCAATTCTAGTGTACTAGATCCAGACAGTGCATGTTGCTACACACAAAGGAATATGTTACACACACTTGGATGCCTACTGCTGTTTCAGTACTCTAGTCTCCTGCAGTTCATTGTAGTCACACCCTATCTCATCCTATGTGAATGACGTCATGCTTCTACCTCTCTTCAGAGTCCTCTTGGCAGCGGTCAGCCCGTATTTCCGTGCAATGTTCACTAGCCCCTTGGTGGAGTCCCGCCTTACTGAGATCCGATTGGAGGAGGTGACGCCGTCAGTCATGGAGACTGTCATCCAGTTTGTCTACACTGGGGAGGCGGGGCTCTGCCTGGACACGGCCGAGGACCTGTTTGTGGCGGCCAATCGGCTTCAAGTGATGCCCCTGCAGGACCTGTGCTCCAGGTAACTATATGCTGCCTGATATAGATGCGTTGTATTTTCCCCGGTCCAGAATGCTGCTCATACTCCTAAGCATATGCAGTTCAGTAACTGCCACAGAGTTTTGATAGCATTTAAAAAATATATATATTTAGTCTGGTTTTCCATCCTCAAATATCTGTGTGTCCGTAGGTTCCTGTTTGAACACCTGTCTGTAGACAACTGCCTGGGCATGTACTCTCTGGCCCGCTCCCACCACGACCAGCTGCTCCTGAGGGCCTCTCTGAGGCTGGTGGCCCAGCACTTCCCACGCGTGGCCCGCCAGAAGGACTTCCTGCTGCTGGACCCAGGTACCCTGGGAAGCCTGCTGGGCTCTGACCGCCTGGGCATAGACTCTGAGGCAGAGGTGTACGACGCGGCGCGCCGCTGGGCCGAGCACCAGCCCCTGGACCGTTACAGCCACATGCCGGCCCTGCTCCACCACCTCCGCCCTGGCCTGCTGTCCCTGGAGGAGAGCCAGCGGCTGAGCCAGGAGCTGGGACCTGCAGCAGCCGGGGAGGGCCTGGGGGGCCCGCTGAGGCCCCGGGAAGGCATGTTCGAGAAGAAGATAGTGTGTGTGGACCTAAAGCCACGGGAGGACGAGTCGCTGAACGAGAGGGACTTCACGGTGGACTGCTTCGACCCACGCACAGGAAAATGGGAGAAGCTGGCTGCCCTGGGCTCTTTGCTGTGCCCAGGTTGCACGGCCATTGGGGGGCGGCTGTTCGTAGCGGGGGGCATACTGCGGGGGGGCACGGTGTCCACGGAGGTCCATGAGTATGACTCTGTGTTGGATCGCTGGCAGGAGCGGTCGCCCATGGTGCAGCCCCGGGCCATGCTGGGTCTGCTGGGCTGTGGGGAGTCACTCTACGCCCTGGGGGGCTGCAACAGAGGAGCCATGCTGGACTCATGTGAGATCCTGGACCTGGCCTCTCTCCAGTGGGGCCCTGGGCCCCGTCTGCCCCTGCCACTGCGCTCCTTTGCCTGTGCCGCCTTGCGCGGCCGCATCTACCTGCTGGGCGGCACCACGCTGGAGCAGAACCGGGCGGTGGTGCACGCTGGCGTGCTCATCTACCACACCCTGACTGACTCATGGACCCGCGTGGGACTGGACTCTGGCGCCACCTGCCTGGCCGGAGGGGTGGCAGTGCGGGGAGGGGTCTGTGCCATTGGAGGCTACATGAGGGACGCCACAAAGTTTATAGATGGAAACTACACCCATCTGGAACCTCTGGAAGCCACGGGGCGGGTGCTGTTCTTCAGGGAGGGCCGGGGCACAGGGGTGGAAAGGGAGGTGACAGGGGCGGTGGTGTCTGAGAGGGGTGGGGGTGGGGGGAGTGACCGAGCCCCCAGTCCGGTGGTTTTCCCGGGGTTGCCCAGGCGGATTGCTGCCGGGGGCGTGGCCAGGTGGAAACGCAGGATATACGTGCTGGGCGGGGAGAACGGCTCCCGTTTCTATGACAGTGTGTACTGTTGGAAGCCTGGCTGGCGCAGCTGGGTCCAGAGACGGGAGAAACTACCCGGAGACACGGGGGGAGTCAGCCAGTTCGGCTGTACCACCCTCAAGTTCCCCAAGAAACACATCCTGTCCCGGCTGAGACTGGCTAGGGAGGACCGCAATCCTGATGATGACTAGCCACAGCCGGATGAATGAGTTGTGGCTAAGACCAGCATTCATGGGGTTTCAGTAATGAAATGTTATCAACTTTTTACACTTGAGAAAGTGGGGGGGGGAAGGGGACTCGCATCTGAATGTAACCACCGAATGCCACAACAACACTAAAGTTCTAATCAAAAATGATTTGAATGCATTTAAATGGTCTGAAACTTGTCTGCCTGTTGAACACACATCCTCAGCCTTTGCCACCTTCTATAGGAATTTAACGACTGCATAGGGCTATGTTTTGGATGACTGGCTGCGAATGTTTATTGAATTGTTTTATTTCTGCCTTTTCTATTCCAGACATTCTGAAATTCACTAAAGCATCCCATGTATGTAACTTTAGTCTTTCACTTTTCAATGATTCCAGGGCCATGTTCATTAGGCACGAAACGGAAGAAAATGAACTGAAACAGGGAAGGACTACCTACCAGGACTTGTCCAATAACCTAAACATTTATTTTCCATTGCATTATGTTTTGTAATGTTTTTTGATTTAATGCTCTAATAAACATGACCTAGATTTCAGTCACTTGTTATTTTTGGTCAGTTTCTCTTCATCGCTATTCACCCTAACACTTATCCTCCTCCAATCAGATATAGTGTTATCATCAGAGGGGATAACGTTATTGCCCCCAAGTCGCCAAATTCTGTTTTATTTAATTTTCAGATGCATGGGTTACTTACCGCAAGAGCATGCAGATCTGCCAGAATACCTGACACCTAAATATTTGTTTTATTTTAGTTGAACACGCCCCTTTGCTCTATAGAGCTGTGTGAAGATATTTGGAGTTTAAATGTGTATGTGTGTTGGGGTGTGAATGTTGGATTATGGAATGTAACAACAGGGGAGTCGTCTCTTCCCCCCCCCCCCCTTAAGAGAAACGTCACCTGACTGATGTAATCTGATGTTTTTGAACTGAAAGTCAAATTGATAATTTGATGACAGTTATGCTATCAAATGATTAAAGGAATATTTGCTTAAGAGTTTTGGGATTATTCTCCTGTTTTACAATTTTCCTCTGGGCTACGACAACAGGTCCTTCTGTCATTTTGCGTATGTTACTAAAAGCGAAGAAATCATTAACCAGATGGGTGGGGGTGAAACCATTGGTCAGAGACCGACAGGACAGCGGATGTGGTCTTTGTTTGTGCTTTAGGCATATTTTGGGTCACGGTAAACCAAATGTTAACACCTGTAACATTCATTTAATTAAGTTACCAATAGAATTTGCACACGGAAGAGAAAATCAAGTTTGTTTGACATGCTACGATAGATTGAACTGAACTAATGGGGTTTATTTTACTAGAACTGAACCGTGTGTGTACTGTAAGTGAACATTGAAGAGGCTAGGCGTTTATTATTACTGTCATTAATAAACCTCTGAATCAGCCTCTTTTCTGGCGACCAAAAGGTCTTATTGACCAACCACCGACCATTCTCTCCTTCACCTGGCCTTTCTCTCCTTCACCTGGCCTTTCTCTCCTTCACCTGGCCTTTCTCTCCTTCACCTGGCCTTTCTCTCCTTCACCTGACCTTTCTCTCCTTCACCTGGCCTTTCTCTCCTTCACCTGGCCTTTCTCTCCTTCACATGGCCTTTCTCTCCTTCACCTGGCCTTTCTCTCCTTCACCTGGCCTTTCTCTCCTTCACCTGGCCTTTCTCTCCTTCACCTGGCCTTTCTCTCCTTCACCTGGCCTTTCTCTCCTTCACCTGGCCTTTCTCTCCTTCACCTGGCCTTTCTCTCCTTCACCTGGCCTTTTTCTCCTTCACCTGACCTTTCTCTCCTTCACATGGCCTTTTTCTCCTTCACCTGGCCTTTCTCTCCTTCACCTGGCCTTTCTCTCCTTCACCTGACCTTTCTCTCCTTCACCTGGCCTTTCTCTCCTTCACCTGGCCTTTCTCTTATGCTTTATCGTCCGTTAGAATGTGAGCCCGCTAGTTAATAGACACTAGTATCATCATTATCCTTTGCTCCAAGTCCTGGACTGATGTCCCTTGGTTTGACATTGCGGTCGTTGACACCTTTCTTCCTTTCTGTTGAGAAATGGAGAATCCTTCGTCTGAAACCACACCGGAGAAGGGGACCATTAATAATCTAACTGATATCTTGGTCATCATCGGCTACTTCATTCGGGTCATTGGAGTGGGCGTCTGGGTTAGTAGTACACCTATCTGTATATCTGTCTACAGGTCTGTAGCCTACATAAACTCAGCAAAACAAAAAAAACGTCCCTTTTTCAGAACTGTTTCTTTCAAAGATCATTCGTAAAAATCCAAATAACTTCACAGATCTTCATTGTAAAGGGTTTAAACACTGTTTCCCATGCTTGTTTAATGGACCATAAGCAATTCATGAACATGCACCTGTGGAACGGTTGTTAAGACACTAACAGCTTACAGACGGTCGGCAATTAAGGTCACAGTTATGAAAACCTAGGACACTAAAGAGGCCTTTCTACTGACTCCGAAAAACATCAGAAAAAGATGCCCAGGTTCTCTGCTCATCTGCGTGAACGTGCCTTAGGCATGCTGCAAGGAGGCATGAGGACTGCAGATGTGGCCAGGGCAATAAATTGCAATGTCCGTACTGTGAGACACCTAAGATAGCGCCACAGGGAGACAGGATGGACAGCTGATCGTTCTCGCAGTGGCAGACCACGTGTAACAACACCTGCACAGGATCGGTACATCCGAACATCACACCTACTGAGGGCTTATAGGCCTGTTGTAAGGCAGGTCCTCACCAGACACCCCTGGCAACAAGGTCACCTATGTGCACAAACTCGTTTTGTCTCACCAGGGTTGATGGTCGGAGTCGCGTTTATCATCGAAGAAATGAGTGTTACACCGAGGCCTGTACTCTGGAGCTGGATCAATTTGGATGTGGAGGGTCCGTCATGGTCTGGGGCGGTGTGCCACAGCATCATCGGACTGAGCTTGTTATCATTGCAGGCAATCTCAATGCTGTGCGTTACAGGGAAGACATCCTCCTCCCTCATGTGGTACCCTCTCTGCAGGCTCATCCTGACATGACCCTCCAGCATGACAATGCCACCAGCCATACTGCTCGTTCTGTGCGTGATTTCCTGCAAGACAGGAATGTCAGTGTTCTGGAATGGCCAGCGAAGAGCCCGGATCTCAATCCCATTGAGCACGTCTGGGACCTGTTGGATCGTAGGGTGAGGCCTAGGGCCATTCCCCTTTGAAATGTCTGGGAACTTGCAGGGGCCTTGGGGAAAGAGGGGGTACAGTGCCTTGCGAAAGTATTCGGCCCCCTTGAACTTTGCGACCTTTTGCCACATTTCAGGCTTCAAACATAAAGATATAAAACTGTATTTTTTTGTGAAGAATCAACAACAAGTGAGACACAATCATGAAGTGGAACGACATTTATTGGATATTTCAAACTTTTTTAACAAATCAAAAACTGAAAAATTGGGCGTGCAAAATTATTCAGCCCCCTTAAGTTAATACTTTGTAGCGCCACCTTTTGCTGCGATTACAGCTGTAAGTCGCTTGGGGTATGTCTCTATCAGTTTTGCACATCGAGAGACTGACATTTTTTCCCATTCCTCCTTGCAAAACAGCTCGAGCTCAGTGAGGTTGGATGGAGAGCATTTGTGAACAGCAGTTTTCAGTTCTTTCCACAGATTCTCGATTGGATTCAGGTCTGGACTTTGACTTGGCCATTCTAACACCTGGATATGTTTATTTTTGAACCATTCCATTGTAGATTTTGCTTTATGTTTTGGATCATTGTCTTGTTGGAAGACAAATCTCCGTCCCAGTCTCAGGTCTTTTGCAGACTCCATCAGGTTTTCTTCCAGAATGGTCCTGTCGAGAAGCCGAGAAGAGATCAACATCCGACGAGCTTCTCCTTCACGTCTCTATGGATTAAAATGAATGGTCCTGTCGAGAAGCCGAGAAGAGATCAACATCCGACGAGCTTCTCCTTCACGTCTCTATGGATTAAAATGAATGGCTCCATCCATCTTCCCATCAATTTTAACCATATTCCCTGTCCCTGCTGAAGAAAAGCAGGCCCAAACCATGATGCTGCCACCACCATGTTTGACAGTGGGGATGGTGTGTTCAGCTGTGTTGCTTTTACGCCAAACATAACGTTTTGCATTGTTGCCAAAAAGTTCAATTTTGGTTTCATCTGACCAGAGCACCTTCTTCCACATGTTTGGTGTGTCTCCCAGGTGGCTTGTGGCAAACTTTAAACAACACTTTTTATGGATATCTTGAAGAAATGGCTTTCTTCTTGCCACTCTTCCATAAAGGCCAGATTTGTGCAATATACGACTGATTGTTGTCCCATGGACAGAGTCTCCCACAGCTGTAGATCTCTGCAGTTCATCCAGAGTGATCATGGGCCTCTTGGCTGCATCTCTGATCAGTCTTCTCCTTGTATGAGCTGAAAGTTTAGAGGGACAGCCAGGTCTTGGTAGATTTGCAGTGGTCTGATACTCCTTCCATTTCAATATTATCGCTTGCACAGTGCTCCTTGGGATGTTTAAAGCTTGGGAAATCTTTTTGTATCCAAATCCGGCTTTAAACTTCTTCACAACAGTATCTCGGACCTGCCTGGTGTGTTCCTTGTTCTTCATGATGCTCTCTGCGCTTTTAACGGACCTCTGAGACTATCACAGTGCAGGTGCATTTATACGGAGACTTGATTACACACAGGTGGATTGTATTTATCATCATTAGTAATTTAGGTCAACATTGGATCATTCAGAGATCCTCACTGAACTTCTGGAGAGAGTTTGCTGCACTGAAAGTAAAGGGGCTGAATAATTTTGCACGCCCAATTTTTCAGTTTTTGATTTGTTAAAAAAGTTTGAAATATCCAATAAATGTCGTTCCACTTCATGATTGTGTCCCACTTGTTGTTGATTCTTCACAAAAAAATACAGTTTTATATCTTTATGTTTGAAGACTGAAATGTGGCAAAAGGTCGCAAACTTCAAAGGGGCCGAATACTTTCGCAAGGCACTGTAACATCTCACAGCAAGAGCTGGCATCTCTGGTGCAATCCATGAAGTGGAGATGCACTGCAGTACTTAATGCAGCTGGTGGCCACACCAGATACTGACGGTTACTTTTGATTTTGACCCCTCCTTTGTTCAGGGACACATTATTCCATTTCTGTTAGTCACATGTCTGTGGAACTTGGTCAGTTTATGTCTCTTTTGTCTAATCTTGTTATGTTCATATTTACTCATGTTAAGTTTGCTGAAAATAAACGCAGTTGACAGTGAGAGGACGCTTCTTTTTTTGCTGAGTTTAGTTTTGAATACAAAATACATAGTTTTAAATTATACCTGATTCTCTCCGTGTGTAATTTATCATAATGATGTCATATGTCAAACTGGGTATTTGTATAGCTCCATTTATTGACATATGCAATACTGTAGAGTAAGCATACGTCATGAGGTAAACCACTGCTTAGGGCTTACATCCAGGGAATGTCCCGTCTTCCAGTCTATGTTTCAGACCAACAGTGGCACTGTGGGAGGGTACTTTTGGCAGGACGGACCATGATTTGGTGGCCAGTGAGTTCAACTTCATCTTTAACCTCTTTGCCAACTCGTGTATTTGAACCCTTATTAACCTGTATTTTAGCTAACCCTTTGGGACTGCAGTCACCTTTCTTGTCTTGCTCAGTCCCATTGTCTATATTACAGCCTGTATGCGAGAGGACAGTACCACTCCAAAATCATTTTGGGATATTTGTTTCATTAGTCCAAAAGCATTTTGCATGTCAGCAGACAAGTTTTCAAGAGCCAGGATTTTCAAGAAGCAACGTGTTACATCATCACGACGATGTGTTTTTCCTTTAACAGTTCTCCCCCTTCTCTCACTCTCTCTAGGTTGTAGCGTCACTGTTTGCCAGTAATATTGGTAGCGGCCACTTTGTGGGCCTTGCTGGTACCAGAGCAGCAGGTGGAATTGCTGTGGGGGGATTTGCGTGGAACGTAAGTATAATTTGACGCCTAAAAAAGATGTTATGACATGTTGTTACAGGGTTTCGAGTACACAACACAGTGACAATACTTTCTAATATGTGCTGATCAGGAAATTGAGATTCTTCTGACATTGGAGCACTCTCTCTACCCAGGCCTGGTTTCTTGTGCTCCTATTGGGATGGCTATTTGTCCCTGTCTACCTCACAGTGGGGGTAAGTTACACAAGACCATTGTATGCCAGCTAACATGGCATACTGGAGAGATTTGTGTCGATTGGTAATTTCTGCATTTCTTGTTGCTTAGGTAATTACAATGCCTCAGTACCTGAAGAAGAGGTTTGGGGAAACCAGGATCAGTTTGTACCTCTCCGTCATTTCTCTGTTCCTCTACATCTTCACCAAGATCTCTGTGAGTGTTGGACAGGGCTCCCGAACCCTGTTCCTGGAGAGCTACCGTTGTGTAGGTCTTCGCTCCAACCTTAATCTAGTGCACCTGATTCTAATTATTAGCTGGTTGATGGGTTAGTTACAACTGGAGTTACAGCGAAAACCCACAGGAGGGCGGCTCTCCAGGAACAGGGTTGGAGAGCCCTGGTCTGGGACAACACTATGAGGCACTGTTTGTAACATGCTATAAACGTCCGCCACAGTCCTTTATCATTACATTTTCTTCAATATTGATAGTATCTGTGGTATTTCCAAGTCTCCTGAGTTCTGTACGTTTGATTGAGGTATGAAAGGCATTGCGATATAAACATACCCGTGGACCAGTCTGACTGTCTCCTCGTCTCTGTCTCTCCGGGTGGACATGTTCTCCGGGGCTGTGTTCATACAGCAGGCTCTAGGCTGGAACATCGATGTGGCTGTGATAGCCCTCCTCTCCATCACAGCTCTGTACACAGTCACAGGTAACATCTGTTTGATCAAATTATACACAAAACGCTTTCATTACTTGTGGTAGAAAAGGCTGTCCACGATTAAAGAGAGGTCATGTTTGGAAAAGATTAACCATAGGATAAAAACAGGGCCTTAAGCATTTTGTCTGTTACCCTCGACCCACAAGCACAGCTGATTCTACTTGTCAACTTATCATCAAACCCTTGACAAGTTGAATCAGGTGTTTTTTGTACAGGGCTACAATGAAAATGTGTGATGTTGGGGGTACTGGAGGACTGGAGTTTGGAATCACTGTCCTGGATAAAAAGTTCCCAAACTCGGTCCTGGGGCCCTCCCTGTGTGCACATTTTGGGAAACCCTGTCCTAGATGACCTCTGTAGTTTGTTCATCAACTGGGTTATTGTTGCCTAGTTACCTTACCTCTATGCATATCTACCTCAGTCACTCCAGTATCCGTGCACATGTAAATATGGTATTGGAACTGACTTTAAAAAATATTTCCTGTATATAGTATGCTTGCTTGCTTACTTTGTGTATTTAATATTTCTTATTCTTATTTCTCGTGTGTTTTTCTCTATTACTACATTGTTAATGATTATTGCATTGTTGGGTTTTGAGTTTGCAAGAAAGCCGTTTCACTGTATGTGACATTGTAACTTGAAATGTGTTCATCTGTAATGATCTGTTTTGCTCACTAGGGGGCCTAGCTGCTCTGATGTACACAGACACCGTCCATACATTCGTTATCATCGCTGGCGCCTTCAGCCTCACAGGTTTCGGTAAGTTTAGAGTCCTGTGTCCAGAGTCCAAACACATTCCACCTTGTTGACTCCACTTGTTTCTCAACGCATGACGGAGTAACAAGAAATGGAGATGTTTCTATATCTGTGCTTAAATGTCTTTTTATCTACTGTACTTTTTGTTTATGCTTACATGCGTATGGATGACGTAATGTATAATAACTGATACCAATGATGTATAGATGATGTTATGTATTATATAGATAGTGTACCTCCAAATGAAATACTGTACCATGTTTTGACTATGACTGCATTTAGTGTCGCAACTCTACTTGAGTGGTCCACAATGTGACTTTTAAAATGTGTATTTTGTATTGTCAACTATTCTGTCATTGTGGAATGACACTTTAATAAATGTTTTAAACTCATGACTCAACTGGTCATGATGAATTAGTTGCTGTGTCTAGTGGATCTGTTAGTGCAGCCCTTCCTTACTCACTCTCTCACTCCCTCCCTCCTTCATCCAACCTCCCTCCCTCCTCTCGCATTCACCACCTTTAGTAAACCACTTCCTTGATCCAGCCTCACACTAGGCTGCCCTGGGGCGGCCGTCATTGAAAATTATGAATTTGTTCTTAACTGACTTGCCTAGTTAAATAAAAAATAAAAAAACTGTAGACCCACTATACAGTGCCTTGCAAAAGTATTCATCCCCCTTGGCATTTTTACTATTTTGTTGCTTTACAACCTATAATTTAAATGGAATTTTATGTGGATTTCATGTAATGGAAATACACAAAATAGTCCAAATTGGTGAAGTAAAATGTAAAAAATATAAAAAAACGGAAAAGTGGGGCGTGCATATGTACAGTTGAAGTCAGAAGTTTACATACACTCATTAAAACTCATTAAAACTTGTTTTTCAACCACTCCACACATTTCTAGTTAACAAACTATAGTTTGGCAAGTCGGTTAGATCTACTTTGTGCATGACACAAGTCATTTTTCCAACAATTGTTCACAGACAGATTATTTCACTTATAATTCACTGTATCACAATTCCAGTGGGTCAGAAGTTTACATACACTAAGTTGACTATGCCTTTAAACAGCTTGGAAAATTCCAGAAAATGATGTTATGGCTTCAGAAGCTTCTGATAGGCTAATTGACATCATTTGAGTCAATTGGAGGTGTACCTGTGGATGTATTTCAAGGCCTACCTTCAAACTCAGTGCCTCTTTGCTTGACATCATGAGAAAATCAAAAGAAATCAGCCAAGACCTCAGAAAAAAATGGTAGACCTCCACAAGTCTGGTTCATCCTTGGGAGCAATTTCGAAACACCTGAAGGTACCATGTTCATCTGTTCAAACAATAGTACGCAAGTATAAACACCATTGGACTACGCAACCGTCATACCGCTCAGGAAGGAGACGAGTTCTGTCTCCTAGAGATGAACATACTTTGGTGTGAAAAGTGCAAATCAATCCCAGAACAACAGCAAAGGACCTTGTGAAGATGCAGAAGGTACAAAATTATCTATATCCTATATCCTAATATCCTATCCTAAGTCCTATATCGCCATAACCTGAAAGGCAGCTCAGCAAGGAAGAAGCCACTGCTCCAAAAGACTATGGTTTGCAACTGCACATGGGGACAAAGATCATACCTTTTGGAGGAATGTCCTCTGGTCTGATGGAACAAAAATATAACTATTTGGCCATAATGACCATCGTTATGTTTGGAGGAAAAAGGGGGAGGCTTGCAACCCGAAGAACTCCATCCCAACCGTGAAGCACGGGGGTGGCAGCATCATGTTGTGGGGTTTCTTTGCTGCAGGAGGGATTGTTGCGCTTCCAAAATAAATGGCATCATGAGGGGAGAAAATGATGTGGATATATTTCAAGGCCTACCTTCAAACTCAGTGCCTCTTTGCTTGAAATCATGAGAAAATCTAAAGAAATCAGCCATGACCTCCACAACATCTCAAGACATCAGTCAGGAAGTTAAAGCTTGGTCGCAAATGGGTCTTCCAAATGGACAATGACCCCAAGCATACTATCAAAGTTGTGGCAAAATGGCTTAAGGACAACAAAGTCAAAGTATTGGAGTGGCCATCTCAAAGCCCTCACCTCAATCCTATAGAAAATTTGTGGGCAGACCTGGAAAAGCGTATGGGAGCGAGCAGGCCGACAAACCTGACTCAGTTACACCAGCTCTGTCAGGAGGAATGGGTCAGAATTCACCCAACTTATTGTGGGAAGCTTGTGGAAGGCTACCCAAAACGTTTGACCCAAGTTAAACAATTTAAAGGCATTGTTACCAAATACCAATTAAGTGCATGTAAACTTATGACCCACTGGGAATGTGATGAAAGAAATAAAAGCTGACATAAATCATTCTCTCTACTATTATTCTGACATTTCACATTCTTAAAATTAAGTGGTGATTATAATTGACCTAAGACAGTGGATTTTTACTAGGATTAAATGTCAGGAATTGTGAAAAACTGAGTTTAAATGTATTTGGCTAAGGTGCATGTAAACTTCAGACTTCAACTGTATTCACATCCTTTGCTATGCAGCCCCTAAATAAGATCTGGTGCAACCAATTACCTTCAGAAGTCACATAATTAGTTAAATAAAGTCCACCTGTGTGCAATCTAAGTGTCACATGATCTGTCACATGATCTCAGTATATATACACCTGTTCTGAAAGGCTAAAGAGTCTGCAACACCACTAAGCAAAGGGCACCATCAAGCAAGCGGCACCATGAAGACCAAGGAGCTCTCCAAACAGGTCAGGGACAAAGTTGTGGAGAAGTACAGTTCAGGGTTGAGTTATAAAAAAGTATCTGAAACTTTGAACATCCCACGGAGCACCATTAAATCCATTATAAAAAATGGAAAGTATATGGCACCACAACAAACCTGCCAAGAGAGGGCCGCCCACCAAAACTCACAGACCAGGCAAGGAGGGCATTAATTAGAGAGGCAACAAAGATCATCTATAAGTCTTTGCTAGGTAGAGCTCTGCCTTATCTCAGGCGGATTGGAGTATCTGTCCATAGGATCATTTTAAGCCGTACACTCCACAGAGCTGGGCTTTACAGAAGAGTGGCCAGAAAAAAAGTAATTGCTTAAGGAAAGAAATAAGCAAACATGTTTGGTGTTCCCCAGAAGGCATGTGGGAGACTCCCCAAACATATGGAAGAAGGTGTTCTGGTCAGATGAGACTAAAATGGAGCTTTTTCACCATCAAGGAAAACGCTATGTCTAGCGCAAACCCAACACCTCTCATCACCCTAAGAACACCATCCCCACAATGAAGCATGGTAGTGGCCGCATCAGGCTGTGGGGATGTTTTTCATCAGCAGGGACTGGGAAACTGGTCAGAATTGAAGGAATGATGGATGGAGCTAAATACAGGGAAATTCTTGAAACCTGTTTGTCTTCAAGCGATTTGAGACTGGAACAGAGGTTCATCTTTCAGCAGGACAATGACCCTAAGCATACTGCTAAAGCAACACTCGAGTGGTGTAAGGGGAAACATTTAAATGTCTTGGAATGGCCTAGTTAAAGCCCAGACCTCAATCCAATTGAGAATCTGTGGTATGACTTAAAGACTGCTGTACACCAGCGGAACCCACCCAACTTGAAGGAGCTGGAGCAGTTTTGCCTTAAAAAATGGGCAAAAATCCCAGTGGCTAGATGTTCCAAGCTTATAGAGACATACTCCAAGAGACTTGCAGCTGTAATTGCTGCAAAAGGTGGCTCTACAAAGTATAGACGTTGGGGAGGTGAATAGTTATGCACGCTCAAGTTTTCAGTTTTTGTTGTATTATTTCTTTGATTCACAATACATTTTTTGCATCTTCAAAGTGGTAGGCATGTTGTGTAAATCAAATGATACAAACCCCTACAAAATCCATTATAATTCCAGGTTGTAAAGCAACAAAATAGAAAAAATGCCTAAGGGGTGTGAATACTTTCGCAAGCCACTATACATCCCCCAGTCCACTCCTCCTGACCTCTGTAACCTATGTGACAGTGTGTGTGTGTGTCCCTCTTCCTTTCTCTTCCTGTCCTTAGCCTTCTTTGAGGTGGGGGGCTACAATGCTCTGCTGGAGAAGTACAGGTTAGCACTGCCCTCCATGTACCAGTCCCTGGAGCCCCAGCTCTACAACATCTCCCCCCAGTGCTTCACCCCTGAAAACGACGCCTTCCAGCTGCTGGGACCTGCCCTGGCCGGGGGTCCTCTTTGGCATCACCATCGTGGGCGGCTGGTGTTGGTGCACCGACCAGGTAAATAAGCTCATAGGAACACAGTGGATGGAATTCATATGTGCGTTTATTTCATATTGCATTCACTGTAGATGGCCCATTCAAAACTGTGATTAGATTTGAGTTGGCACATTGCTGACAATCTCATTTGCATGTGTTACATAATGTTGCTGTCTGCTCTGCTCATTCTGTTGCTATGGTGAGAGATACTTAAATTAGATGGATGTGAAACAACATGGATCAGACAGAAATATTGAATCGTTGGTTGAGTTGATCTGGGATCTTCCCCCATGTCTGTGTATAGGTGATCATGCAGCGCTGCCTGGCGGCCTGCAGTCTGACCCATGTGAAGGCGTCTGCATCATGTGTGGGTACCTGAAACTGCTCCCCAGGTTCCTTATGGTGTTCCCTGGAATGATCAGCCGCATGTTCTTCCCAGGTGAGTTCCCAAAATATGCCGTCATAGGATTTACAGAGAGGATTGGAGAGTTTGATATTTTAGGTTCATTAACAGGGAAGCAAAGCACACAGCAACAAAAACCTAAATTAATAACAGTTTGTCAAACTTTTTATGCCTTTTTCTTTTACCCTGAAGGGGGGGTGTGTGTGTGTGTGTGTGTGTGTGTGTGGTGTTCCCTCTCTTTTCCTCCTGTCATTATGGGCTCCATGGTGACAGAGCCTGTCTTCTCTCTCTGTTGACAGATGAGGTGGGTTGTGTGGTGCCAGAAGTGTGTGGGACGGAGGTGGGCTGCTCCAACATCGCCTACCCCAAACTGGTGGTCTCTGTGATGCCCAATGGTGAGAAGTCTCTCTTCTCTGCTGAACTAGTTGCTCAGATCTGGGTGACACTTTTACTGTATAATTGTTATTTTTACACATAATTTACTGCGTGCAGTTGTGTGTCGATGGCTACCAAGGTTTTTAGCTCTCCCATCATCTTACCTTAATCTTCCTTCCCCCTCCTCTCCCCCAGGTCTGAGGGGCCTGATGCTGGCGGTCATGCTGGTGGTCCTGATGAGCTCCCTGGCTTCCATCTTCAACAGCAGCAGCACCCTGTTCACCATGGACATCTGGACCCGCTTCAGACCGCAGACCAGAGAGAGCAAGCTCATGGTCGTTGGCAGGTATGGTCCTTTTTTCACTTGGTTTAAATAGGAAAACTTGGTTTATGTAGAAAAGTTCAGCTCTCCCAGACCATTTGCTGGAGTAGGTCAATATAACGTACGCTCCAATAAAATGGCTGCCTCTCACTCCGTCTCGCCCTCTGAGAGTGCGGGTCCTCGTCATCGTACCCGTCAGTATCTGCTGGATCCCTGTGGTCCAGGCGGCCCAGAGCGGTCAACTGTTTGAATACATCCAATCAGTGACCAGCTACCTGGCCCCTCCCATCGCCTTAGTCTTCTTCCTGGCTGTGTTTGTGAAGAGGGTCAATGAGCGGGTGAGGTCAGAGGGTGTGTTTTCTAGTTACAGAGCAAATTGTTGTGAGATGACATAGGGAAAGCATTGTTGAGTATGAAAGACATCTGGGCCTGTATTCACAAGGCATCTGAAGGTAGTACTGCCGATCTCAGATTAGACCCCCCTTAATAAAACCTTAATCAAAAATGCCAAACTGATTCTAGATCAGCACTCCTACTCTGAGACTGTGAATGCAGACATATACCACTGGATCAACTTTTGCTTCTTTGATTACTTTGGTACTAAATTTACATTTGTTTCTTTCAGGGGTGTTTTGGGGCCTGATGGGGGGGAACCTAGCTATGGGCTGTGCCATATGGGGCCAGAGTTTTGGTTTGGCTCAGGCAGCTGCCTGTTCCCCTCACTGCCCCACTCTGGTGTGTGGAGTCTATTACCTCTACTTCACTGTGCTCCTCTTCTTCTGCACCTCCATCCTGGTGCTGCTTGTCAGCTACTGTACACTGGCCATAGACAACAGGTGAGCGCTTGCCTCAACACTGTTTTATCAAATGCCTGCATCCATATCATTAATGCAGGGGACTCTTACCCACTATTATGAGAACTTATAAGCCTGTGGTGGTATGCATCTCCCCATATAATGCTCTGAGTGAGGTCTGATGGAACTGAAGTGCTGGGGAGGATAGCAGGCAGGGAGGCAGAGGAGAAAAGCAGAGAAGTCTGACAGCCCAGGTATGAGAAACATCCACTACACATGGCGCAGTCGAGCAGATCTAATCCATGATGCATTGTGGGTAAATTGACTGACTGATCTAAAATGTATTTATTATGCAAGGTGATTTGTAGATCAGTCAGTCTTGACTCACCTGCAAAGTCTAACAAGCCCATAACCTTGTTTTGATTTCTTTCCTTTGCTAGTGGATGCTGAAGAACCCATATCTGTTGTCTCATTGGCTGGTTCTGTGGCATCAGCAGCTCACAGGCCCAGAGCTCACAGGAGGTTGAGGCATCCAAAGAGCTTCCTGACATCAGTGAGGAGCCCTTCTGGAAGAATGTTGTTGATGCTAATGCCCTGGTTATGATGGCTGTGGCAGTTACTATGCATGAGGGGGCTAGTAAAAAACGGCATTGTGACCATTGATAATCATTTTCACTAGATTCTGAATTAAACCAAATTGTATGTCTCATACCTTTTGTTAGTATACATATGTGCATCTACTCATGAAAAATAGTCCTTTGTAGGACTTTTCCTTGTAATATTGTTATGAAATTGGGTATGATTACCAATAATCCACACTCCTTTGCTAAACCTGGACATTACCATACACGTCTCCCCTCTAGTGGCCACATGATGCCATTGCATATCAAGTGTCACTGTCCTCCGCAAGACAATTTCAAATCTAAATGAAATCAATAGATTTTTCATTTAGAAGTTGCTACAGTGTAGGCCCATCAAAAGTTACCAACAAGTCATCATGCAGAAAGAAACGTCAGGGGTCATATTCCAGTTAATCATTTCTGTTTATTTGAGAAGCACATATTCCCATTAGCATTGTACATCTGAAACCTACAGTGGTCTCCCAATACCCGGTGAGGAGTCAAGTGAACAAAGTTCTCTATACTGTATTTGTCAAGGTTTTGCAGATTTAGGGAGTGTGAGTGGGACCAGCGGGGTTAAGGCTGGAAGCTGGTGTAGAGAGATGGTCAGGGTTTCTTTTCACCCACATTGACGCAAAGACTGCCCTCTGCCAACTAGCAGGGAGTTGGGACTGGGGGTTAGTGGGGAGGGAGGGGCAAGAAAATAGAGGCGGGAGGGAGAACATAGTCCTCAAAAAACAGCAAACATTCGCTCATACACCAAAAAAAACTAAAGCATTGATATCAAGCTGTCAAAACCATTGTACAAAGTGACACCAGAGCTTTGCAAAGTGACACTTTGCCTTCTCTTGCCCCCACACTGTTAAAAAAGTCTCAATCATTAAAGGCCCAGTGCAGTCAAACATGATTTCCTGTGTTTTATATACATTTTTGCACAGAGGTTGGAATTATACTGTGCAATTGTGAAAATGTGAGTTAAAGCCCTTTTAGTCTAAGAGCTGTTGGAAATTTCAGCCTGTTTTGGTGGGATGGATTTTTGGCCTGCCTGGTGACATCACTAGTTAATAGAGCAATAAGAACGAGTTGAAAACCTCTGCCAGCAACAGCTACAGCTCAGTTTTCCCTCCCCAACCAGACCCAACCAGACAGTCCAAGCAAACATTCTTGTTTCAGAAAATGCTCTTTGCCAAGATGCTATTTTTTCTTTTCGACCATTTTAATTGAACACAATCACAGTAAGGTACTTAATTGTTACCCAGCAATGATTTGATATTGAGATAAAAACAGCTGCATTGGACCTTTAAAAACTTTCACAGACTCCCTCTGTGAGCCAGCCAGTTAGTCCTCAGTGGCTGGGCCTCTGGTCAGTAAGGTTGGGGTCAGCTCCAGTACTGACAGCATGGCTAGGACGTAACTGTCAGTTGACCAATAGGCAGAAACGTTGAGCATCAGGCCTCATGCACACAGAGCACCATACCATACCACCAACATGGGCCCACTCATCAGGTGTCCAGTTTTCACATGTACTAACAACCGAGTAGGGAGCTAGTCGACTGCTAAGAACAAGGTGATAGCGAGCAGAGAGAGCGCTGACAACACAGGAGAGGACCCCAACCCTGGTCTGTAGCGTGCCACCAGGTGCAGTGGGTCTAGAGGGAGTAAGAGGGGTTCTGGGACCCAGGAAGGGCCCCCTTTACCTCCCGTCCTCCCTCTTAGCGCGGGTCTGCACCAGCTCGCAGGGCTGCAGTACCCAGTTGTTGTCATGCAGCCCCACGCAGCAGCCTGGTGTGTCCTTGTCCGTGCGCCGGCAGCACATCCAATAGGAGCGTCCATAAGGCAGGTCGTGGTGGTAAGGTTTGGGGTGCCAGCGGCAGAGAGACACGTCGCCCCGTTCGTACTGCCGCTTGCACTGCTTGCAGGGGTCGTCGCGGTACAGCGGGTCCTGGTTCCAGCGCGAGTCGGTGGCGGGCACACCGTACGTCTCAATCAGAACCTTGAAGTCGTAGCAGGTGCACTTGAGGGCGGCCAGCGAGCGGGTGGGCAGGTAGCTGAAGATGTTGACCATGATGTGGTCGGGCAGTAGCAGCATGTACTGACGAGGCTCCAGCAGCCGCTGGATCTGGAAGCGGATCTCCAGGAAGTCGTGAGAGACGTGGCGGTAGAGACGGCACAGGGAGGGGTCCGAGCAGTCCTCCACGCCGGCCAGGGGGGAGTCCGGCCGGTCAGCAGCATCCCCAGCAGGATTGTTGTTATTGGTGCAGTCCAAAGAGCACATTCCACTGCTGCTGCCGGTGCCACAGTCCTCGTCAGACCCTCTCTGGGGCTGCAGGAAGAACAGCTGGCCTGGAGGGGGGTCCTCTGAGCCGTCGGCAGGGCTGACCCCACTGGGCATGGCGAAACACACCGTCTCCTCTTGCACATTCTCTGTGCTGTCCTTGCCATAGAACACACACTGGTCCACAGCACCCGTGACCACCACCTCCACGTGGAAGCCAGTCACCCTCTCCCGGGCCACATGCTTCTTCTCCCCAGAGCCGAGCTCCTGGCTGGGGTCAGGGCTGCTGGAGTCTGGCCGGTCCGTATGGCCCTCCCCATGGGGGTCAGCTTTTGGAGAGCCGGCCAGCAGGAGGCTGGGGTCAAGTGACGAGGGGCTGACCAGCTGGTAGAGATCACAGGTGATCTTCTCGTTGGCCCGGGCCCCCACCTGCCCCCCTCCTCCCCCACAGCTCATGAACATGCAGCGGGGCCGGCCTGCGGGCTCCGACTGCGAGCGAGGATCCAGGCTGGACACCCGGAAGGCTATCCTCACTTCGCCTCGGCCGTGGGTGGGCCCGGCGCTGCCAGAGTCCCCGCTCCGCTCCCTCTCCCTGGGAGAGTCCAGGCCCGACGCGGGCCTCAATGTGTTCTCCAGGAGTTGATGTTGGGACTCAAAGTGGGCTACAACCTGAGCCACACGCCGCGACTCCTGCTGCTCCTCCTCCTCCAGGGCACCATGCGAGGGGTGTGGGGGGTCAGGGCTCTCTGACAGGAACACCATGGGGCTGGGGTCGGAGACTGTGCCCCGCAGGAGTGTGTGCTCGGGGTCTTCTGGGGCAGTCTGTCCCTGGGCCACCATGCCCTGCAGGGCCACGGCTGTACGCTGCTCTACCAGGGCCACCATCTCCGCCACAGACAGCAGGTCAGTCTCACTCACGCCGGGGAGGTCCTCTAGGGTGGAGGGCTCTGGGGGCGGGGGGGCGGAAATGACGTGGGCCCGGGCGGGGGGGTCATAGGAGGAGCAGCGCCGCCTACGCTTGGCCTTAGTGCAGTCCGTGGCCCAGTTCCCTTTCACCTTTATGGCACTGGGTCGAGGCAGGCCCACCCCACTGAACTGGTGGGCCACGAAGAAGGCAATCTTCTCCTTGGTGTTGCCTGGCTTGATGACGTACCAGGTGTCCAGCAGCACCCTCCCATCCTCCATCTGTGTGGCGCCGGGAGGGGTGGATGGGGCCTGCGGTGCCGATGCCGGGTCGGCGTCTGGGGGAGTGTTCTCGGAGCCGGCAT
This sequence comes from Oncorhynchus mykiss, assembly GCF_013265735.2. NCBI lineage: Eukaryota > Metazoa > Chordata > Actinopteri > Salmoniformes > Salmonidae > Oncorhynchus > Oncorhynchus mykiss. The sequence continues at coordinate 9,875,253 of NC_048588.1, read as the reverse complement.
CCTCCTCCTCCTGGCCATCCACGCCTCCCCCGGCCTCCAGCGACGTGTGCCCCGCAGTGTCAGCCTTGCAGAGGGAGGGGGCTGCCCCACTGCCCCCCGTACCCGTGCTTCGGGGCTTGTTCTGGGAGTAGGTGCCAAAGGGGCGTGGGCACCACAGTCGGATGTGGGAGAAGGTATCTCGGTCCATCACGGGCCAGAGGGAAGCATATCAGCGGCGTCTAGGCTGGGCATCTGCTGTGCACCACGCCACTCATTCTCTCTGTGCGAGCCAGTAGGCACCGTCACAGGAAGAGGGCATTCAATCTGTAGAGAGAGGGAGAGGAGTATTACAACATTAACCATCATAGGTCATCTAGCCGGGGGAGATAAACATGAGTCATGTCATCAAGTTGTATTACATTACACATCTAAAAATCTCATTTGAGGGCCAATTTCTTCCCATGCATTCTACATGTTGCATTAGTACTAAATACCGAAGTCACCTAATTCTAATTCTGTGACCTCTATGGAAGGGTGAGACACTCACTGGATCAAATGTCACACCTTCTAGCCATTCATTACAGCAAGAGTACAGCAAGTCAGCTTCTAGCCTCTTGGTGGTTCAGAAACCAAGTCGCAGTGCACAAGGAAGTCAGGAGGACTCGTGCTTTCAGACAGCCTCAACAGCTAAACTCAATTAGTCAATTATCTCGCCTTGAAGGCTTTCAATCTAATTAAAGGCTTCCATTTCAGGGCCTTGTGTCTGGGGCAGATGAAGGGAGGAATAAAAGAGCTAATGGATTCCCATCCTGACACTTCAAAAGAGGACCTGCCTAATAGGAGATGAGGAAGAACAAGGAAAGCATATGCCTAGTCTATTTTTAGAAGGGGAGAGTAGTGGAATTGATATTGCCTGCCAGGCAGAGTCTAAAGGATCTTGGCTGCGGCCTGCAGGAAAACTGTTTACCCGGGGTGCCTGTGCCATTTCATGTTACCCTGCCAAAAATGTGACACTGAGTGCTTAAGAGGAACAAGTGGTGCAAAACTGTTTCAACGAGACCTTTAGACCTCTATGTTGACAAATGTGTCTGTTTTTCTTGTTATGTACATTGTATGTGTGATGTATTTATGCAGGGCTCATCTGTAAAAGAGATCCTGCACAGGCTGTGTGTGTGTGTGTGTGTGTGTGTGTGTGTGTACGCGTGTGTGTGTGTGTGTGTGTGTGTACGCGTGTGTGTGTACGCGCGTACTCCTGGGTTGATTAAGGGCTTTATAAATCACACAGCTCCAGCTAAGAGCCTGCAGATTACACCCTGTATGAAGTACATCCCAGGGCCACCACCCCACTCCGTTTTTACCCCCCCCACATAAAAATATTGGTTGGCGTAACAGGGACAGTGAGTGTCAGTCTGTTTGTCCATCTTTGAAACAAACACTGGCACTTCCTGAAGCAGACAGTGAGTGATTCATTTGTCTCCAGTCAGATTCCCTCTCTATTGACCAGTATCTACTATTTAGAGCCACCAACGTTGCTTCAGAAGATGGAGAGATGGAGGAGAGGATGGCAGTCGCACTACCAGTCACCCAGAAGCTGGAGTCAGTGGCTATAATCCATCCTGTAGTCATAGCCTATTTACTGACTGCGATCCCACAATATCCCCTGCAATTTATTTAGGAAGTAAGGCGGCTGATGACCAGAGGGTAGTAAAATGCTACAATAGTAATAAACGGCATGCAGTATGTGGTTCTATTCTACACGTGTTTCCATACGAGCTGAAACAAAGCTGAACTCTGCAGGGAGACACCATCTAATACAAGCAGTATGTTTAAAGACGTCTATACTGGCTTAATAACAGGTAATGAGTAATAGCCTGAACGATGACAGAGTCCACAAAATGAGGACATGAGACTAGTACACCGTTTATCGTATCAAAGTAATATCCATGGACCAAAACAAGGACGATACTTTGCCAAAAATCTGTATTCCCCAACAGCTGATAAAAACTGCATTATCATTGCACAGGTTTTCCCCTCTCATTTGAAACAATTCCTGCAAATTAAGGCTGGTTTTAAGCTTTTTTTTGTTTGTTGCCTAAGCCTCCAAATCCTGTCCATGCCAAGCGGCAGTACAGAAATAGCTGAGTGCCGTGCCAGAGGCTCGTCTCTCACTGGCTCCCCAAGTTGTCTGACCGACCGCTGAACCACACACACACACACACAAATGCAGGAGGATTCACTCCTCCATCATGTAGTCATCAAACAATCCAGAGGCTTTCTGCTGGAGCATATTCAGCAGGCTCCACATCATAACAGAATGCTCCAGATTTAACAGGGAACGTATAGAAACAAAACGGTTGTCAAAATGCCACGGAATACATTTCAATTCCACAACTTGCGTTTCTATCTGCGCCCACTAAAATACCACCGTTAGAATAGTCTCAGGCAGTGAAGGAATGTTTAGCACGACATCATTCCTATCACAAGAGAAAATATAATATTGAGAAGAAAAAAGTTTAGGCATACATACTTTCAGGGAAAAACACTTGTTAAACTAAAATCCTAATTCCAGGCTTTCCTCATAATTCAGACAGGCCCCTCGTTCGCCTCTAGTGATATCCTCCCTCTCAGAGGCTTTGAGAATGGTGGACTATGCAGAGAGGTGATAAATTACTCCAGCCACTGGCCCTCGCCTTGGCTGCGCCTGCAGGGACAATACAGCAGTAGCCCGTGCCAAGGTGAGGCTGATAATGGACCACCCACCCCCAATAAAATGAACCCAGAGTGCCTTTGTCACGAGAGGGTCAAGCAGACAAGCTGGCTATAGAAGTGTTTGGTCTGTCAGCTGTGCTTCTCCGGCAGTGAACAGCACTGTGCTGAACTGCAACGGATATTGAGGCCCTCCTTTTAAACTATAGCTCTTCATCAGGTTGTTTCTTTCCACCATTTGGCTTCAATCAAAAGAGTTCATCACCAACCCCCTCACTCAAATAGTGTTGGTTGTAAAGGGGCCAGGACAATGGTCGCCATAATGGTGAATTGTAGTTTCTCTGTAAACATTGAATAGAAACCCTATCAATACAAAACTGTTCTGAGAGGATTTTAGGCTGACCCAAGCGTCAAAGGATGATCCCTGGAATTTAACTATTAAATATAGACCTACATGTGAAGATGAATCATGAAGATGCCCAAAGCTTGTTTCAATGCCCCATTGCTCCACTATTTCCATACTTCTGATTCTAGTACCAAAGATAAAAATGTATAGGCCTAGTTCTCAGTTGAACAACATGTGCTTTTCCTGTAGTTCGATTATTTCTTTCGTCTTTGAGAAAATAAGAGCATTTCAATGTAAAACCGGACCCTTGAGCGCCACCAAGTTCATAGGATGATGTTAAATATGGTGTCTAATGAAAGCTACAGTAGGCATCTATATTTAAGAAATCAAGGCATATATGTACACAGTTTAACTATTTTCTATCCTAAATATTAGGACTAAGCAACGGCTTCGAACTCTATTCAAACAGATGGAAAAAGGGCCTTAGAAAACATTTACCAGAAAAAGTCTTAAAGTCTTAAGAGGTATCAGTAACACATCAAAACACAATCATGTTGATGTGAAGACCCCTGCCAGCTAACATCAACACACACACACTGCCCTGTGCCTTAATTCTGTTATCAAAAACCCACATACCTAAGATATTTTCCCATTTCGCTCATGAGGGAGGATAATGAAAGTTCACAAAAGTAACAAGTAAAGGTAGACCTACATATTAGCGATTTTACTAATATCTATTTGGTTATGAATTATTAAGTGATTAAAAACAATTATTTTACAAATGACTGCAATTGAATTGGCAACAATGGGAAATCATAGTCACAAACCACTGTTGGGTCACCTGCTACAGTCCTTCCTTCCACAACTCCTAACGGTTTTCTTTCTCCTTCTACCATTTGGTGGTCAAAGCAAGTGTGACTACAGCCTGGACAAGCCCTCTCCATCCAGTTAATGTCACCTCTCCCGGCTACCTACTGACACCTACCCATGAGCCCCCGCTCTTTCCATTTACTGTAATCAGCTTCCTTACTCACTGAGCACCAACTGACATCAGACGTCCATGGACATTGAGAAGTATTCGGAATTTGGTCAGTCCCCCCCCTGGCCTTGATTTCAACGTCCAAAGATGTTGATTTTTGGTCCGGTCCAGACCGGCCTTGATTTGACCCAAAACAGACATCCATGATTGGTTCAGATTTGGTAAAACATTTTTTTAAATTAAAGTATAGTTCAGTAGAATAGAGTTCAGTACAGTACACAGTAAAGCACACAAGTTGAGTACACTAATTTACTGTACTCTACCGAACTACACTTGCGCTTTCCATGACAGACTGGACCAGGTGAAAGCTATGATCCCTTATTGATGTCACTTGTTAAATCCACTTCAATCAGTGTAGATGAAGGGGGAAAAGAGGTTAAATAATGATTTTTAAGTTTGAGACATGGTTTGTGTATGTTAGCCATTCAGAGGGTGAATGGGTAGGACAAAAACATTGAAGTGCCTATGAACGGGGTATGGAAGTAGGTGCCAGGCGCACCGGTTGGTGTCAAGAACTGCAACGCTGCTGGGTTTTTCACGCTCAACAGTTTCTCGTGTGTATCAGAAATGGTCTACCACCCAAAGGACATCCAGCCAACTTGACACGACTGTGGGAAACATTGGCGTCAACGTGGGCCAGCATCCCTTCGGAATGCTCTTGACAACTTGTAGAGCCCATGACCCGACAAATTGAAGCTGTTCTGAGGGAAAAAAGACATTTATGACTAATTCGGATTTGGTCCGGTCCAAACTAATTTGGTCTTGGGTGCTTGAGGTGTCACTACAGACACCCTGGTTCGATTCCAGGCTGTATCACAACCGGCCATGATTGGGAGTCCCATAGGGCGGCGCACAATTTCCCCAGCGTCGTTCGGGTTTGGCCGGTGTAGGCCGTCATTGTAATTAAGAATTTGTTCTTAACGGACTTGTCTAGTTAAATAAAGGTTACATTTATTTATATAAAAAAAATGTTTTAAAAATAGCCAGTGTGTAGAATAATACCAAAATATGCAGAAGTCTATATTGCATATATCTAAATTTGTGTGCCTATTTAAGATACAACACTCTAATATCCATAATTATGCATTTATTTCTGTATAGTACAGATCAGGGACCCATGATGAAATTCTGTCACCAGCTGTAAATCCACTTCACACTTCAATTAACAAAATAGATGTTTTCAATGGCAAGGTGTCATATGTCATAGCTGACACCCCATTGTTTCGGCAGACAAATTTGAATCTTAATCCAGAGTAACGTTAGATATTTACCAGTGTTTGGAAAACATGGTCACCTAGCCAATACTGAATTAAGAAGCTGAAAATCAAACAAACGAAACAGAGAAACGTTACTGCACTGAGGAAGTACAGGTGACATGGACTCTAGCTATAAACAAAGCACCTTCAGAATTTAACGGAACATTTCCATTAGGTTGTCTACATGGGTAACCATGCGTAGCCAATGACTAATTATTGACATCCCCACGTGTTTATTCAATTGTCTAACAAACAAACAATGAGTTGAAATGACCAAAAATATGATACAAATGTAACAATAATTGCGCAATCTAGCTAACTTAGTTACATAGCTAGCTAGGAATAGGACGAAACATAAATCCTGGCTTTGGTTTAACCAGATGGTTTAGTTATTCTTATAACGTTAAGTTAACCCCCTAAGTCCGTACCGTGGTTAACTAGCTAACTAATGTTGGCTTACATTAGGTTAGTTATATGCTAATCAATTATGCTAACGAGCAACTACCTGACGTGCAGGCCGCAAAGAAGTAAACACTAACGTCAGCTGGCTAATGTTAACTAGGTAGCTAACACAACTAGGTACAGTAACGTTAGCTAAACAACTTCATTTCCTAGCTGCTAGTTAGCTTAACGTTACCAATTTATCTAAGTTAATGTTAGCTGGCTAGCCAACTAGGCTAAGTTAGTTAGAGCGTTATAGCCCAAGACGCCAACAACAATCTCGTTGTTACATGGTTACAAACACTCGCTATGGCGCGGCTAACTGATAGATGTGGTGCCTGTCTTTGAAGTAAACATTAAAATCAGTTAGCCAACTACGTTAAGGGTTGTCGTGTAACATTGTGTGCTGGCTAGGCTGCCAAACAAAATTGCAATGGAACCCATATTGTGTGTTGCTGGCTAACGACATTGAAATGCAGCTAAGAATTGCTAACGTAAAGTGCAATTATTCATGTTATCTTCGTCTTACCTGTAGATCCGCAAACTCTTGACCTGCAACAGTGCGGATGACAGCACTAGCAAGTCACCCCGTCTTAGGCCCGTTTTCCTCTCAACAACCGACCGAGGAACCCGATTGAGCAAGGATGGGGGTGCAGGTGACTCGGGTTATCTTTTAGCGTTTACGTGTCCACGTAGCTAGCGATCTGCAGAATATAGTACTTACTTTCTAATATCAACCTAATGTTAACCTCGAAGCCTACTGTCCGTTTTTTGATTGTACACAACCTGTACTGATCCTGAGCCTGTTTCACACTCTTCCTCGTTCATCTGGCTACCTTTTCAGAGCTGACACAGGCTGGCCTTTACGGTACATTCTCTGACCAACCAAAATAATCGGAATCAGAACATCCGTGGAGAGGAAGGCCATCTTGTTGACAGGCAGCTGCACAAGGCCCACAGCCAATAGCAAGGCAGAGTCGATGGCGTACCCATATATGGCATATATGGCCCCACTCACCCCCCTCTTTGCTCTCACCCCTCCCAATCTCTCTCTCTCAATTAAATTAAATTAAAAAGGGCTTTATTGGCATCGGAAACGTATGAATACATTGCCAAAGCAAGTGAAATAGATAATAACACTCACAAGTTTCAAAGGAATTGACATTTCAAATGTCATATTATGGCAATGTACAGTGTTATAATGATGTGACAATAGTTAAAGTACAAAAGGGAAAATAAATAAACATAAATATGGGTTGTATTTACAATGGTGTTTGTTCTTCACTGGTTGCCCTTTTCTTGTGGCAACCAGTCACAAATATTGCTGCTATGATGGCACACCGTGGTATTTCACCCAATAGATATGGGAGTTTATCAAAATTTGATTTGTTTTGGAATTCTTTGTGGGTCTGTCTAATCTGAGAATAATATGTGTCTCTAATATGGTCATACATTTTGGCAGGAGGTTAGGAAGTGCAGCTCAGTTTCCACCTTATTTTGTGTACAGCGTGCACATAGCCTCTCTCTCTGACACACACACACACAATGCTGCCGTAGATCCAATTTACAGTCATCAGCATTCAATACAACATGCTAGCAAATTGCAATAAAACAATTGCAAGCATCATAAGTTGCACATGCTATTCACTAAGCAAAACAAGTTGACATGACATCATGTAATGTCAACTAAAAAACTGTTTGCAATGAGAATGCAGAATAGCCTACTATGGAATGATATATGGCATTACAGTTGTATTACTATATATACACATGAAGGAAAAAGTAAGGAACCCTCAATGTGTCCCAGGTACATGTATATCATTATCCCAACATAATTATCTGACTGGTAAACAAATTAAACTTTTCTCCCACTGTATTTACAGTTTGAAGGAAACCATCAGCAATGCCACTTTGTTTTCCCCTGATCGAAACAATGTGTGAACTTTCTCTCAACAAAACTGTATACACTGACAGATGACATTTGTATTTAAGGCTTTGCAATAAAGAGCTCAGGATGACGTACTATCAGTGTACAAAGAGTAGAAGATAAGAAGATAAGTCCTGTACATGTATTTGGAGATTTGATCATTGCTTGAGATTTGACAACAAAATACTAATGCTTTTAAGTGATTTATAATAAAAACTGTAAGAAACTAATATGCCAACATTTTATACAGCCTCTTCTTCAAATGCAGGATGGCCATGCATGCAAATGGTAGCACAGGTGGGTTTGTGTGGAGAAGGAGCTTAGAGCAGCTGATACAGCCCAGCAGAGGGCCAGACGGAACTGCTGAGTGTTGGGCTCCATGCATGAGCGCGCACTCACTTGTGTACACCAGCTTCAAACAGCTGAAAATACAATATTTTTGGTTATGGAATATATATTTCACAGCAGTTTAGATGGTACAATGATTCTATACACTATACTTGCTTATTTTGTCACAAACTGAAATTAAGCAAAATATTAGAATTTGATTAAACAGAAAATGGCGGAGTGATTTCAGTATAGTGCGTCTTTAATACTTTTCAATTGTTTTCAAATGGCTTTATGGTCACCACCACACCACAGTGTACAGAGTTTGCAAACATATTCCCCAAAAAACTATCAATGGTTCCATAACATTATTGCCATGTTTTTTTTCATTGTACAAACATGGCCCAATGTAGGCAACAGAGGAGCACAGCTGGTGGAACATGCCAAGTTTGTAGCGTGCAATCAAAAGGTAAGCTATCTAATCATGGCATGGGGTTGTTCAATGACGCATTTATTTCTTTAAAATCTGTCACTTGATAATTTCATTTCAGAGACAAATATCTTTTTTTTTTTTTTTGCTAAATGCTATATCCGCCTCACTCTCAGAGAAGTAGTACTGCTATATTTTGGGTTTTACAGTCAAATTAAACAAATAACTACATTGTTTACCTTTTAAGGATCCCCCCCCCCCCCCCCTTTCTTTAAATAAATTGCGTAAAATGACATACCCAAATCTAACTGACTGTAGCTCAGGCCCTGAAGCAAGGATATGCATATTCTTGAAATGTGAAAGGAATGTAGGATAATATAGCACAATAGATCTGGTAAAAGATAACACAAAGAAAGAAAAAAAAACGTTATTTTGTATTTTTTTTGTACCATCATCTTTGAAATGCAAAGGAAAGGCCATAATGTATTATTCCAGCCCAGGTGCAATTTAGATTTTGTGCAATTTAGATACGTGCATACCCCAACCAGAAGCCATGGATTACAGGCAACATTCACACTGAGCTAAAGGGTAGAGCTGCCGTTTTCAAGGAGCGGGACTCTAACCCTGAAGCTTATATAAAATCCCGCTATGCCCTCCGCCGAACCATCAATACAGGACTAAGATCGAATCGTACTACACCGGCTCCGACACTCATTCAATGTGGCAGGGCTTGCAAACTATTACAGACTACAAAGGTCAAGCACAGCCGAGAGCTGCCCGGTGACACGAGTCTACCAGATGAGTTAAGTAACTTCTATGCTCACTTCGAGACAAGTAACACTGAAACATGCATGAGAGCATCAGCTGTTCCAGACGACTGTGTGATCACACTCACCGCAGCAGATGTGAGTAAGACCTTTAAACAGGTCAACATTCACAAGGCAGCAGGACCAGATGGATTACCAGGACGTGTACTCTGAGCATGCGCTGACCAACTGGCAAGTGTCTTCACTGACATTTTCAACCTCTCCATGTCTGAGTCTGTAATACCAACATGTTTCACGCAGACCACCATAGTCCCTGTGCCCAAGAACACTAAGATAACCTGCCTAAATGACTACCGACCCGTAGTACTCACAAATGTAGCCATGAAATGCTTTGAAAGGCTGGTCATGGCTCACATCAACACCATTATCCCAGAAACCCTAGACCCATTCCAATTTGCATAGCGCACCAACAGATCCACAGATGATGCAATCTTTATGGCACTCCACACTGCCCTTTCACACCTGGACAAAAGGAACACCTATGTGAGAATGCTATTCATTGACTACAGCTCAGCGTTCAACACCATAGTGCCCTCAAAGGTCATCACTAAGCTAAGGACCCTGGGACTAAACACCTCCCTCTGCAACTGGATCCTGGACTTCCTGATGGGACGCCCCCAGGTGGTAAGGGTAGGTAACAACACATCCGCCACGCTGATCCTCAACACGGGGGCCCCTCAGGGGTGCGTGCTCAGTCCCCTCATGACTGCACGGCCAGGCATGACTCCAACACCATCATTAAGTTTGCTGATGACACAACAGTGGTAGGCCTGATCACCGACAACGATGAGGCAGCCTATAGGGAGGTCAGAGACCTGATCGTGTGGTGCAAGGATAACAAACTCTCCCTCAACGTGATCAAGACAAAAGGAGATGATTGTGGACTACAGGGAAAGGAGAGCCGAGCATGCCCCCAGTCTCATCAACAGGGCTGTAGTGGAGCAGGCTGAGAGCTTCAAGTTCCTTTGAGTCTACATCACCAACAAACTAACATGGTCCACGCACACCAAGACAGTCGGGAAGAGGGTACGACAAAACTTATTCCCCCTTAGGAGACTGAAAAGATTTGGCATGGGTCCTGAGATCCTCAAAAGGTTTTACAGCTGCACCATCACTGCCTGGTATGGCAACTGCTCAGCCTCCGACTGCAAAGGGTAGTGCGTACAGCCCAGTACATCACCAGGGCCAAGCTTCCTGCCATCTAGGTCCTCTATACCAGGTGGTGTCAGAGGAAGGCCCTAAAAATTGTCAAAGACTCCAGCCACCCTAATCATAGACTGTTCTCTCTGCTACCGCAAGGCAATCGGTACCGGAGCGCCAAGTCGAGGTCCAAGAGGCTTCTAAACAGCTTCTACCCCCAAGCAATAAGACTCCTGAACAGCTAATCTAAGGGCTACACAGACCCCTCTGCTGTTACTCTGTTTATTATCTATGCATAGTCACTTTAACTCTACCTACATGTACATATTACCTCAATTACGTAGACTAACCGGTGCCCGCCGCACATTGACTCTGTACTGGTACCCCCTGTATATAGCCTCACTTGTTATTTTACTACTGCTGTTAATTATTTGTTACTTTTATTTTCTATTTATTTTTTAATGAACACTTATTTTTTTCTTAACTTCTTAATGCATTGTTGGTTAAGGGCTTGTAATTAAGCATTTCACTGTAAGGTCTACACCTGTTGTATTTGGAGCATGTGACAAATACAATTTGATTTGATATGGATAATTAGGTAAAACCACGTTCCCAATCGCTATCTCTGTCCATGGCCATTCTAGGAAAGTGTCAATTTGAGCTAGCCAGCCACCGTAGGACAACACCACAACAAGATGCAACAACTCAAGATTTTTTCTGTCAATGATGTTTGTCTTTAATGTGATGTAATTGGTGTGAAGCCAAATCCAAACTGTATTCCCTTGACACTTTTTATTTTGGTGTTCCAGGACCATTAACAGTTGAGCTCGCTCAGTTTAGTTCAATGCTGATTGGCTATTATTCGACTAGCGACAAATCTAGCGACTTTTTCTGGTGTTATTAGAGACTTTTGGAGACTCTGACGTGAAAGCAGGTATTGTTCTTACTCTTCTCAACGAGCAGCGGGTGCTGCCGTGGGCCCAACCCCTACCCCCAAGGGCTCACAGGCGGGCCATTCCTCGCCCAACAGTCCCTCCCAGCTGCAGTCAGAGCAGGAGATGTTCACCCCTCCGTGTCCAGGCTGCAAATGAATCACGCATGCAGGAAGCCGCTGCTGGCTGATCCCGCCCTGGCTTACATTCAGGGCGGGATGTAAATGTAAAATGTTCTTTGTCTAAAAATAAATCACTGCACAAAAATAAATCACTGCATTTGACTCACACAGCCTCTGTCACTAACTCACCTTGTCCACTGTGTGTGTGCCTCTCTGTGACATAAGCTAAACATTTAGCTGGCTAGCTCATCATGTCTCAGTCTAAACTGTACACTCAAAAATACAGAAAGTAGTGGGAATCAAACCCTGAATTTAAAGGCTGGTTGAAGCCGTTTATTGGAGATGATACATGGGCATACTGCCTGTATTGTAAGGCTGATTTCTTTGCCAAACTTAGTGATGTAAAAAAAACACATGACAACTCAAAAACATACTCAAAAGGCAAAGCCTTATAACAGTTCCACCCAAAACAAGCTGCCATTTATGGTTAAAAAAATGTACTCTGCAAAAAAGGCTGAGGCCACCATGGCATTAGCTATCGCTGAACAGTTTGTTCCATGCTGGCATGTGATCACATTGGAGAAGCATGTAGAGCTGCTTTCTCAGACTCCACTGCTTGCCACCCACTTGAAAATGCACAGGACAAAGTGCACAGAAATTATTAATGGTGTTCTAGCACCATACTTTCTGAAAAGGTTGGTTGCAGATGTGGGTGACCAGCGTTTCAGCCTCCTCCTCGATGAGTCCACGGATGTAAGTGTTTCTAAGTACCTGGGGGTTATGATAAGGTACTTTAGTGACACCAAGCAGACAATTGTATCAACATGTCTGGGGCTTGTTGAGTTGGAGGGAGGAGATGCCAAATCTATAGCCCGTGCTGTTGTAGCTCTATAGCTCCTCGAGAAGTGTTGTCTTAAAAAAGAGAAACTCCTGGGGATAGGGACTGACAATGCCTCTGTTATGACGGGGATTAACAATGGGGTCCATAAAGTGCTGAAGGAGGAGTATGACCTCAAATATCTGGTTCTTATTCGCTGTGTGTGCCACTCTCTGCAGCTTGCTCATTTGTAGTTCTAAACATATTTAAGGTGTTTTTTACTCACGTGTTGTCTCTCCCGCGACGTTATTCCTCTCTCCTACAGCGTCCATCACAATTACATGCACATGGACAATTATGCAAATTAGGAGATGGCGTCATTTAGCGACTTCCAGCGACTTTTAGGACAGCCAATATCTACTTACCTTACTGAGGAGTTGGCAACACTGGGTCGCTAGCTTCTCTACCAATCAGCAGAAAACAACACTGGAGATCAGATGATCTGAAACATGATGGGTGAGGATTTTAACACAAGATAAGACCAGCTCTTTTAAGGAGATAAGGAACTATTTTCTATTAATTTTGGCATGGGTCCTGCCACCGGCGCCAACAAGATCATACTCATTTTGCCCAGACGGCTGGCGCTGGCTGGCTGCTGCAACAACATAGCATCAGATAGATGGGCTAAACATAAAGAGACAGAGGGACACTGTTTCGCTCGCTTGGGTGCTTTCTCGATGAGATACATGTTGCCTCTTGCGAATTGAATGACATTATGAAACTCTCAGAGACGAAATATAAATTATTGGTCAATTATCCTTGGTCAATTATTGGGGGGAGCCTGGCTTTCCTTTGCATCCATAAATACACGCCACTGAGCATCAGCACCATCCTCAAGATTTTTAAACTACATTCCAAACACCAGCATGCTCCCTCATGATACGCCCATTAATATGTTATTAGCCATTAGGTTGTCGTAGCCACACCTTTCACTTCTCTGATTTGTTCAGTGGACAGACGTTCCTCTGTCAATCACACATTAAATCATTGAAACGTGGCGTAGGATTGGTCTAGTGATATTACGCCGGCTTATCCTATTTTGCCCGGCGCAGTTGGACCACAGGCACGTCTGTCAATCTAGTTAAACCTCTAATTCCGGGTCTGAAAGTTGTTGCAAAACAGCGTCCATTGACTTCACGGGCAAGAGGACAGTCGTCAGCTATTGCAAATTCTATAGAAAGCATCCCTTCAATAGTAAGTGACTGACAATTCCTCGGTATATTTTAAACTATCTAGCTAAAGTTAACTAAGTGATTCATTAGCGTTGATGTTGGGGTGTGAAGACTAGCTAGCTAACTTAGTAGCTAGTGTGAACAACATGCTTAGGTTAAATCTATGCATTCAACGTTACCCAAATTAAACATCGAAATGTTGCCTCTTTATATTCGATAGTGGTGCAGTTACGACACAATCTTTACTTGGTAATCAAACGACAACGTCTTTGGGAAAGCATATGAGTTACTTATATAGCCTGTGAGGAGTGCAGGTCGAAGACACACGTGTGTGCATTACATGTCATGCATACTGAATCTTCTTCAATGATAAGCCAAGCTTAGACTAAATGTATAGGTAGCTAGATTGCTTAAAGTGTGTGTGTGTGTGTGTGTGTGTGTGTGTGTGTGTGTGTGTGTGTGTGTGTGTGTGTGTGTGTGTGTGTGTGTGTGTGTGTGTGTGTGTGTGTCTTTGCAGAGATGCTAGCTGAGGTGTTTCAGGTGCTGCGGGGAGCAGGGAAGGTTGGCCAAGCGTTTGCCAACACCCAGGGGGAGATGCTGAGGCTAATGGCCTGTAACTCCACGCTGGGCACTGGGGTCAAAGCTGCCCAGGAGGTGGTCGAGGGCGTGATGGGCACAGTCATGGGTGGTTCTGCCATGGTATGTTCACACGGGAGAGAAGGGGGCCTTTCTGCACACATCAAATAAATAGATGTACACACAGTTCAATGCCATTTTCAGCTTTTAGGCTGCATAAAGTGTTTTAGTACTCTGCCTAATACAGTTGCGTGCACCATGGTGTCTATTGCCTGCCGTGACATTGAATGAGGCACTGAATGTGACGTTTTCCATATTCAGCAACAGTCTATCAAGGATGATGTGTTCCCTGATGCTGAGGGATGGGAGGAAATGGACCCGGATGAGGCTGCTAAATGGGCGGTGGGCTCTGAATTCCCCCCAGGCCCAGGGGCCACAGAGATGCCCAGCGGAGTTCCTCCCAGCCCAGCCCGGGGTCCAGGGGGAGCAGGCTTGCCTGGCCAAAGTGCCCGGTTCCTGCACATCGCCTCGACGCAACACCACACCAGGTTTGTCCATGACTCGGTAGTGGCCAGACTCACCCCAGAGGACATCGAGAAGGCCAGGAAGTCCAAGCAGGCACTCTCCAGGCCTATTGTTAAGCAGAAGGTCAGTGATGTATACTTACCTCCTGATTGTGTGAGCTTTTCCACTGACTGAGTTTTGGGCTGGCATTGTAGTTGTAAATCATGATGGGGACATTGGGGGTTAAGTTGGTCTTTGCTATATTAGGAAATAATTTCCCCATTTTCTAAAGAAGTATGCAATGGTGGTCTTTATACATACATTTATACATATACATTTATACTACTGTACTGTGCTTCTCATGAATATTGTAAATCTAAATATATCCTTTGAGATGAACCAATATTATATAGGCCTACCGATGTGGTACTGTATTATTCCAGGTATGTGCTATAGCTGAAACATGGTGGCATGTTGTCTCTCAGGCCCTTATGTTATGTAACATCTCTCACTGTGCAGTGTTATCCTTTGGCACGAGACTGTGGTCTTTTAGCCTAAAATAATTTAGATGTTGTAGCTCAAATGAGCTAATTTGATTATGTTTGGTGTTAGATATTGTTTTAATGGAAGTCTCATTTTAACAGCTTAGTGATCGTGCAAGAGAGAGGAAGGTCCCTGCCACGAGAATCAGCAGGCTGGTCAACTTCGGGGGTAAGAGTTTCACTGCAGTGAATGGAAATCAACCCCAGATATTGCAGTTTTATTAGGTACACCAAAAGGATTCTATTGATAGAATGCCATACAACCGATGCCTAAAGAAACATGACCCAGCCAGCATGCAGCTATATTACAATCAATCAACATTTCTAGTACATTATTAAATCAACCATTATAGTCATTACATCATTGCACAGCCCAGTCCCTATGACCTTGATTTTACTGGGGCTAAGCTGCCTGCCATCCAGGACCTCTACATCAGGCGGTGTCAGAAGAAGACCCTAAAAATTGTCAAAGACCACAGCCACTCCAGTCATAGACTGTTCTCTCTACTACCACATGGCAAGCGGTACCGGAGTGTCAAGTCTAGGACAAAAAGGCACGTGTATGATGGCCAGACAAAGGAGAGATCAGTGTGCGTCTCAAGTGAAACAATGTAGTGTTTGGCACACTTCCTTATGTCTGTCTCGTTGGCAGGTCTGGCAGTCGGGCTGGGACTAGGTGCCATTGCAGAGGTGGCGAAGCAGTCTATGGGAGCCAAGCGTGCAGGTACAGTTGAATTCGGAAGTTTACATACACCTTAACCAAATACATTTGAACTCCGTTTTTCACAATTCCTGACATTTAATCCCAGTAAAAATTCCCTGTTTAAGGTCAGTTAGGATCACCACTTTATGTTAAGAATGTGAAATGTCAAAATAATAGGAGAGAGTGATTCATTTCAGCTTTTATTTCTTTTCATCACATTCCCAGTGGGTCATAAGTTTACATACACTCAATTAGTATTTGGTAGCGTTGTCTTTTAAATTGGGTCAAACATTTCGGGTAGCCTTCCACAAGCTTCCCACAATAAGTTGGGTGAATTCTGGCCCATTCCTCCTGACAGAGCTGGTGTAACTGAGTCAGGTTTGTAGGCCTCCTTGCTCGCACATGCTTTTTCAGTTCTGCCCACAGATTTTCTATAGGATTGAGGTCAGGGCTTTGTGATGGCCACTCCAATACCTTGACTTTTTTGTCCTTAAACCATTTTGCCACAACTTTGTAAGTATGCTTGGGGTCATTGTCCATTTGGAAGACCCATTTGCGACCAAGCTTTAACTTCCTGACTGATGTCTTGAGATGTTGCTTCAATATATCCACATAATCCCCCCCCCCCCCATGATGCCATCTATTTTGTGAAGTGCACCAATCCCTCCTGCAGCAAAGCACCCCCACAACATTATGCTGTCACCCCTGTGCTTCACGGTTGGGATGGTGTTCTTCGGCTGGCAAGCCTCCCCCTTTTTCCTCCAAACATAACGATGGTCATTATGGCCAAACAGTTCTATTTTTGTTTAATCAGGCCAGAGGACATTTCTGCAAAAAGTACGATCTTTGTCCCCATGTGCAGTTGCAAACCGTATTCTGGCCTTTTTATGGCAGTTTAGGAGCAGTGGGTTCTTCCTTGCTGAGCGGCCTTTCAGGTTATGTCGATATAGGACTCGTTTTACTGTGGATATAGATACTTTTGTACCCGTTTCCTCCATCTTCACAAGGTCCTTTGCTGTTGTTCTGGGATTGATTGGCACTTTTTGCACCAAAGTACGTTCATCTCTAGGAGACAGAACGCGTCTCCTTCCTGAGCAGTATGACGGCTGCGTGGTCCCATGGTGTTTATACTTACTATTGTTTGTACAGATGAACGTGGTACCTTCAGGCGTTTGGAAATTGCTCCCAAGGATGAACCAGACTTGTGGAGGTCTAAAAAATGTTTTCTGAGGTCTTGGCTGATTTCTTTAGATTTTTCCATGATGTCAAGCAAAGAGGCACTGAGTTTGAAGGTAGGCCTTGAAATTCATCCACAGGTACACCTCCAATTGAGTCAAATTATGTCAATTAGCCTATCAGAAGCTTCTAAAGCCATGACATCATTTTCTGGAATTTTCCAAGCTGTTTAAAGGAACAGTCAACTTAGTGTATGTAAACCTTTGATTCACTGGAATTGTGATACAGTGAATTCATCTGTCTGTAAACCATTGTTGGAAAAATTACTTTTCTACACAAGGTAGATGTTGTAACCGACTTTCCAAAACTGTAGTTTGTTAACAAGAAATTTGTGGAGTGGTTGAAAATGACTCCAACCTAAGTGTATGTAAACTTCCGACTTCAACTGTAGGTTCTTCCAAGCATCTCTGAAACATACCCTGAGATGAAGAAGCTGCGTGATAGGTTGTTCGATTGACCGCCAGGCTGGCGTTGTGCTGAATCTGGACTGATTTGAAGTTCCTCTCAATATGGCTTGGTTCACCATTGAATGTTATGATATACAGTATTTCTCATGTAATAGTGTAGTTACTCCGGTCTTGCTCATGAATTCAGACCTTAGTTTGTTTTACTGAATGCTTGCTTCTCTCCTTCATTGTGATTCCGTAATAAACTCGACCATGTCTCTCTCAGAGGGTGCCCTGTTGGACTCTCCTCTCCTGTCCGAGGCCAATGCTGAGAGGATAGTGGACACCTTGTGCAAAGTCAGAGGGGCAGCCCTCAAAATAGGACAGATGCTCAGTATACAAGGTATAATGGTCTACCCCTCCCCTCTGTCACCCATCACATTTATCTTTGATGAATTCAATTGGAATACTTGTTTGATGGTTATGCTGCATCTATAAAGGAATTATAGATGCTACATTACATCCTATGTAAAGTATTACCAATTCAACACATTATGCATACTAGGTAAAATTTAACATGTGTTGTGTTCTTCCCGGTAGACAACTCCTTCATAAACCCCCAGCTACAGAAGATCTTTGAGCGAGTCCGACAGAGCGCGGACTTCATGCCCGCCTGGCAGATGAATGTGAGTCATGCATACACTGAAATTATTATAAAAAGAAAAGTATTTATCCTTTTATTTAACTAGGCAAGTCAGTTAATAACAAATTCTCATTTACAATGAAGGCCTACACCGGCCACACCCGGACGATGCTGGGCCAATTGTGCGCCTCCCTAGGGGACTCCCAATCATGGCCGGCTGTGATACAGCCAGGGTGTGTGCAGTGCCTTAGATTGCTGCTCCTATCGGGAGTATTCTTGAACTTCAGATATTGTACAGTAATATTGGACATTCCACTGCTACGACTGTTAGCAAGTCATTTTGGAATCGAATTGAACTCCAACACTCTCCGCTCTGCTGTGTATGTGACTGCAGAAAGTTCTGGAGGAGGAGCTAGGTGCAGGCTGGAGGGAGAAGCTGTCGTCGTTTGCGGAAAAGCCCTTCGCCGCCGCCTCCATTGGCCAGGTGCATCACGGGATGCTGCAGGACGGCAGGGAGGTCGCCATGAAGATCCAGGTGAGGGATCCCATACTCTTTGACATCCAAAGAGAACCGGGCTGCATTTCCAGGTTCAGTAGTATAGTAGCAATAGTATCAGTCAATGACCCATGAATAGATTAGGTTTTATTTGTCATTGTAAAATGTAGATTATTTATCTTTGGCTGAACAAAAAAAAAACGTCTACCTAAAATCCTGATCCCTAGTTAAGGGTTGGTTGCCTGTTTTTAACAGTAACTTGTAAAAAATGTTCTTGTTCTGGGAAAGAGATTATCGCAGTGTTTTTGTCACGGGAGCTCTAAGATTAGATTCTTGTTATTCTCAGACAGTCTTTGTTGTTTTCTCATGTAATTCTGGATGTCTGTTCTCGCTCTCTCTCTCAGTACCCAGGAGTAGTTGAGAGCATCCACAGTGACATCAACAACCTGATGTCTGTGCTGAAGATGAGTATTGTTCTACCAGACGGTAAGGGTTCAGAAATCCAAACTAATAATAATGTATTCAACTTATATAGCGCTTTTCATTACTGAAATAATCTACTTGAATGCTTTGTAGTTAGAAAGATATCCTAGTACTTGGGAAAATGCCCTCAGGAGCCTGCCTTACATTGACATTTATTTTCTCACAGGCTTGTTTGCAGACAGTAGTCTAGAGGTCCTTCAAAGAGAGCTGGCGTGGGAGTGCGACTACAAGAGAGAGGCGGAGAGTGCCAAGCATTTTAAGTAAGCCCTACACTACTGAGTCTGTCATAAAGCATGAAGTCTCTTCAGAAGGATAATTAACTTGAATAGCCTGTAGTAGTCATCTTAGTGTATCCAAATGTTACTATACAGTGAGTATAAATTAAATACCACTTTCCACAGTATTGGGGAAGCTGGCCCTCATGTGATTTCTATCTTTATTTATTTCAGTTCCTGTCAGGATGATACGCTCTAATGCACTGTGAATCTGATGGTAGTACAATTTGTGGGCCTGTTGTGTATTGATGCATAGCAATGTACCAGCTCAGTCCTGTTGAGCAGATTAATGATTTCTGTCTGCCTGTGGCCTCAGGTCACTTCTGGCGGATGACCCATTTTTCCACGTGCCATTTGTGGTGGACGAGCTCTCAGGAAGGAGGGTTCTGGCCATGGAGCTGGTGTCAGGGGTACCGCTGGACAGCTGTGTGGATCTGGATCAGGAGACAAGGAATCAGGTTAGAGTTGACCTCCACCCAGGAGAATAAACATTGGGTGAATGTGGTGAATGGCCTTTTTCCTTGTAGCACTGTGGGGTGACGTTGTGGCCACAGCATTGCCTAACCTTAGTCTAACTCTGTGACTGGTTGACTGACTGGAGACCTTTTTTTGTAGCTCTGACTGTCCTTAACTCAAGAGTTTCCCAAACTCAGCCCTTCGGACCCCAAGGGGTACACGTTTTGATTTTTTTGCTCTAATACTACTAGAGGTTGACCGATTATGATTTTTTCAGCGCCGATACCTTTTATTGGAGGACCAAAAAAGCCGATACCGATTGAACGGCCGAATTATTATTATTATTATTATTATTATTATTATTATTATTATTATTTATTACTTTTTTTTATATATATATATTTGTAATAATGACAATTACAACAATACTTAATGAACACTTATTTTAACTTAATATAATAAATACATCAATAAAATCTATTCAGTCTAAAAAAATAATGAAACCTGTTCAATTTGGTTTAAATAATGCAAAAACACAGTGTTGGAGAAGAAAGTAAAAGTGCAATATGTGCCATGTAAAAAAGCTAACGTTTAAGTTCCTTGCTCAAAACATGAGAACATATGAAAGCTGGTGGCTCCTTTTTAACACGAGTCTTCAATATTCCCAGTTAAGAAGTTTTAGGTTGTATTTAATATAGGACTATTTCTCTCTATACCATTTTGTATTTCATATACCTTTGACTATTGGATGTTCTTATAGGCACTATACTACTGCCAACCTAATCTCGGGAGTTGATAGGCTTGAAGTCATAAACAGCGCAATGCTTGAAGCATTGCGAAGAGCTGCTGGCAAACGCAGGAAAGTGCTATTTGAATGAATGCTGCTGCCTACCACCGCTCAGTCAGACTGCACTATCAAATCATAGACTTAATTATAATAAACATACAGAAATACGAGCCTTTGGTCATTAATATGGTCAAATCCGGAAACTATCATTTCGAAAACAAAACGTTTATTCTTTCAGTGAAATACGGAACTGTTCCATATTTTATCTAACGGGCGGCAACCCTAAGTCTAAATATTGCTGTAACATTGCACAACCTTCAATGTTATGTTATAATTATGTAAAAATGTGGCTAATTAATTACGGTCTTTGTTAGGAAGAAATGGTCTTCACACAGTTCGCAACGAGCCAGGCGGCCCAAACTGCTGCATATACCCTTACTCTGCTTGCACAGAACGCAAGAGAAGTGACACAATTTCTCTAGTTAAAATAAATTAATGTTCAGGCGATATGAACTAAATATGCAGGTTTACATTTTTATTTCTTGTGTACTGATTTTAAGAAAACCATTGATGTTTATGGGTAGGTACTATAGGTCGACCGATTATGATTTTTCAATGCCGATACCGATTATTGAAGGACCAAAAAAGCCGATACCGATTAATCGGACGATTTTTAAATTTTTTTTATTTGTAATAATGACAATTACAACAATACTGAATGAACACTTAATATAATACATAAATAAAATCAATTTAGCCTCCTTTAAATAATGCAAAAACAAAGTGTTGGAGAAAGTGCTGTGTGTGTGTGTGTATATATATATATATATATATACACACACACACACATTGCACTTTTTATATATAACTGCTATGTAAGAAAGCTAACGTTTCAGTTCCTTGCTCAGAACATGAGAACATATGAAAGCTGGTGGTTCCTTTTAACATGAGTCTTCAATATATCCAGGTAAGAAGTTTTAGATAGGTTGTAGTTATTATAGGACTATCTCTATACCATTTGTATTTCATTAACCTTTGACTATTGGATGTTCTTTTAGGCACTTTACTATTGCCAGTGTAAGAGTATAGCTTCAGTCCCTCTCCTCGCTCCTCCCGGGGCTCGAACCAGCAACACAACGACAACAGCCACCATCGAAGCAGCGTTACCCATGCAGAGCAAGGGGAACAACCACCCCAAGGCTCAGAGCGAGTGAAGTTTGAAGCGCGCGCTAACTAGCTAGCCACCAGCCTGATTACACCTGCCTTATCTCGGGAGTTGATAGGCTTGAAGTCATAAACAGCGCAATGCTTGACGCACAACGAAGAGCTGCTGTCAAAACGCACGAAAGTGCTGTTTGAATGAATGTTTATGCGCCTGCTTCTGCCTACCACCGCTCAGTCAGATACTTAGATACTTGTATGCTTGTGTGCTCAGTCAGATTATATGCAACGCAGGACACGCTAGATAATATCTAGTAATATCGTCAACCATGTGTAGTTAACTAGTGATTATGATTGATTTGTTTTTTATAAGATACGTTTAATGCTAGCTAGCAACTTACCTTGGCTTACTGCATTCGCGTAACAGGCAGTCAGTCTCCTTGTGGAGTGCATCGTGAGAGATGCAGGTCGTTATTGCGTTGGACTAGTTAACTGTAAGGTTGCAAGATTGGATCCGCCGAGCTGACAATGTGAAAATCTGTCGTTCTGCCCTTGAACGAGGCAGTTAACCCACCGTTCCTAGGCCGTCATTGAAAATAAGAATGTGTTCTTAACTGACTTGCCTAGCTAAATAAAGGTATAAAAAAATAAAAATTAATAAAAATAATCTGCAAATTGGCGCCCAAAAATACCGATTTCCGATTGTTATAAAAACTGGAAATCGTCCCTAATTAATCGGCCACGCCGATTTTAATTGGTCGACCTCTAAATACTACACAGCTGATTCAAATGATCAAAGCTTGGTGATTAGTTGATTATTTGAATCAGCTGTGTTGTGCTAGGGCAAAAAAACAAAACGTTGCACCCCTTGGGGTCCCGAAGACTGAGTTTGGGAAACCCTGTCTTAACTGTTAGATAAGTTGCTAAGTTATGACTCTGCAGACCACCTGTATAATGTGCTCTGCTCAGTTGTCATTGATATGAATATATGCATTTCCCCCCCAAATCCTGAAGCAATGACTCATACGCCATTGTCTCTACACCCAGAAGTAGAGGAATCATTCATATTCATTAGATGGCTCAAGTGATTGTGGAATCTGGTTTAAAATGACTCCAGGGTAAGCAGACGTTTCACTCACGGTTCAGTGGCGTTGGGATTAAATGAGAACGACAGATAAAGGAGAGCATTATTAACACTTTAAAAGGGCTCTCTAAAACCACATTTCTGACGCAACACTAATGCACATGGCTCATTTGGACCAGCAGGGGGCAGTATCCCAAGTCGAGTGGTGACACTGATGTCACTCACACTATGTAGGGGGTGCATCCCAAATGTCAGCCTGTTCCCTATTTGGTGCCATTTTGGGACTCAGTTTAGGAGTGGTAAACTGACCCCTGTGGTCCCACATCTCCTCTCCCCTGTAGATCTGCTTCAACATCCTGCAGCTGTGTCTGAGAGAGCTCTTTGAGTTCCGCTTCATGCAGACGGACCCCAACTGGGCCAACTTCTTTTACAACGCTGAGCAGAACAAGGTGAGCGGGCGAGTGAGTCTTTGACGAGATGCTGGCGGTGTCTCTTCTGGCACCCTATTCCCTATATAGTGTGCTACTTTTGAGCAGAGCCCACAGGGTGCGCTGATTTTTTTATGTAGGGAATTGGGTGCCATTTGGGGACTTAACCTCTGTGTCATTCATCAATACCATGACTCTAACCTTCAATCATGTTTTTGTATTAAATAGCTTTTATAATGGATTTCATGTACACTGAAATACACTGAATACATGTATAAAAAATATGTAAATGTAGGATACAAGAAAATACCACTTTATTCCCCACATTCATGAACATGTGTGATGGTGATTGTTGTTTTGGTGGGGATGTTACGTAGTTAATCCTCCGCCCACTTTGTGTGTCCAGATTATTCTGTTGGATTTCGGTGCGTGCCGGGATTACCCTGAGGCATTCACAGATGATTACGTACAGGTAAATTAATCTGAGTCGTGTGCATTAAACGCCAAACGAAAGAAAATGGACCGAAACAGGGATGTACTACCTGGACAACGTTTTGCCTCAGTGTGCCCTAACAATTACCCGATGAATGACAGATCCCATTCATATTTTAGACCCAGGAGCACAGCATATCAAATGGCTTTGATTTAGTTCTCTGTAACCTTTTTGATGGCGCAAGGTTGGTCTGTCTGTGTGCAGGTGGTGCACGCAGCCTCCATCGGAGATAGGGAGACTGTTCTGGAGAAATCCAAGGACCTCAAGTTCCTCACGGGGTTTGAGGCCAAGGTAAGAGGTTATTTTTGTGCAGTGATAACCATGGTGTCATGAAGCGTATACATTTTTTTTTTTTACATGTGGTTTATGACATCGCCCCTCTCTCTCTCTGTTCCCTTTCTCCTCTCCTTCTACTGGGGCGGGGTTGTATACATAGCCATGTACTTCTACACTTTTGAGTCAGTAAAAAAACAGAGGGACATACAGTGCCTTGCGAAAGTATTCGGCCCCCTTGAACTTTGTGACCTTTTGCCACATTTCAGGCTTCAAACATAAAGATATAAAACTGTATTTTTTTGTGAAGAATCAACAACAAGTGGGACACAATCATGAAGTGGAACGACATTTATTGGATATTTCAAACTTTTTTAACAAATCAAAAACTGAAAAATTGGGCGTGCAAAATTATGATGATAAATACAATCCACCTGTGTGTAATCAAGGATCCGTATAAATGCACCTGCACTGTGATAGTCTCAGAGGTCCGTTAAAAGCGCAGAGAGCATCATGAAGAACAAGGAACACACCAGGCAGGTCTGAGATACTGTTGTGAAGAAGTTTAAAGCCAGATTTGGATACAAAAATATTTCCCAAGCTTTAAACATCCCAAGGAGCACTGTGCAAGCGATAATATTGAAATGGAAGGAGTATCAGACCACTGCAAATCTACCAAGACCTGGCCGTCCCTCTAAACTTTCAGCTCATACAAGGAGAAGACTGATCAGAGATGCAGCCAAGAGGCCCATGATCACTCTGGATGAACTGCAGAGATCTACAGCTGAGGTGGGAGACTCTGTCCATAGGACAACAATCAGTCGTATATTGCACAAATCTGGCCTTTATGGAAGAGTGGCAAGAAGAAAGCCATTTCTTAAAGATATCCATAAAAAGTGTCGTTTAAAGTTTGCCACAAGCCACCTGGGAGACACACCAAACATGTGGAAGAAGGTGCTCTGGTCAGATGAAACCAAAATTGAACTTTTTGGCAACAATGCAAAACGTTATGTTTGGCGTAAAAGCAACACAGCTGAACACACCATCCCCACTGTCAAACATGGTGGTGGCAGCATCATGGTTTGGGCCTGCTTTTCTTCAGCAGGGACAGGGAAGATGGTTAAAATTGATGGGAAGATGGATGGAGCCAAATACAGGACCATTCTGGAAGAAAACCTGATGGAGTCTGCAAAAGACCTGAGACTGGGACGGAGATTTGTCTTCCAACAAGACAATGATCCAAAACATAAAGCAAAATCTACAATGGAATGGTTCAAAAATAAACATATCCAGGTGTTAGAATGGCCAAGTCAAAGTCCAGACCTGAATCCAATCGAGAATCTGTGGAAAGAACTGAAAACTGCTGTTCACAAATGCTCTCCATCCAACCTCACTGAGCTTGAGCTGTTTTGCAAGGAGGAATGGGAAAAAGTTCAGTCTCTCGATGTGCAAAACTGATAGAGACATACCCCAAGCGACTTACAGCTGTAATCGCAGCAAAAGGTGGCGCTACAATGTATTAACTTAAGGGGGCTGAATAATTTTGCACGCCCAATTTTTCAGTTTTTGATTTGTTAAAACAGTTTGAAATATCCAATAAATGTCGTTCCACTTCATGATTGTGTCCCACTTGTTGTTGATTCTTCACAAAAAAATACAGTTTTATATCTTTATGTTTGAAGCCTGAAATGTGGCAAAAGGTCGCAAAGTTCAAGGGGGCCGAATACTTTCGCAAGGCACTGTATAATGTTATTCATGTTGAGACCATAATAAAGGTTCATACATGCTTCTAACGAGAAATAAAGCATTGTACATGCGGAGTGTTACCAAGTTGTGTTGAAAATGCCCCCTCTCCCCAGGCGTTCCAGGACGCCCACGTGGAGGCAGTGATGATCCTGGGCGAGGCCTTCGCCAACTCTGACCCCTTTGACTTTGGTACCCAGAGCACCACGCAGCGGATCCAGAGCCTGATCCCTATCATGCTGCGTCACCGCCTCACCCCCCCCCCCGAGGAGACCTACTCCCTGCACCGCAAGATGGCCGGCTCCTTCCTCATCTGTTCCAAGCTTGGCGCCAAAATCGCCTGCAAGGACATGTTCCTGGACATCTACAACTCCTACCAACAGCGGCGGCTGGAGAAGGAGCAGGCTGCCCAAGTTCAGGCCTAGATGGGGGTCAAAGGTCATTACTAGGGGTCACTCTCTGGCAGAAGTCCCATGGCTGTGGACAAGGTTGATTTAAGAGAGGGTAACTGTACTACATGGGTGATCTACTGACTCCCAGTACTTTGACTGTCAGTGACTTGATGCCACTCCACCACTTAATGAGGTGGGCTGACAGTACGGAGTGGTAGGTGGAGTGTCTGCTTGTATAAACGAACACAGAAAGAAACTCTATGGCATTTGTGTGATTGAATCACTTGAGATTTGTGTTAATAATATTTGTTTAATGTAAAGGTATGAAGGCTATATAACTGATTTGAGCTGTGTCTCTGTTGGGGGGGGGGGGGTAATATGTTTTGAGTGTTGGTTTGTGTTTTTGATGTACCCTGGTCCAATGGTTTACGACAAACTCATTTTAATGCAGATGGATTAATGCCACAAACATGACATTTGTTTCTGAAAATGGCACTGTTTGTGCTAAAAGGCATTTTGACACTGAAAAGTAATTTGGGCATAATTGTACACACTACAAAGATTACTCTTTCAAATATGGTTGCAGTCTTCCAACAGGTATATTTTTTTGGCAAAAAAAATTTAAAATATGATATACTATTTAATGCCATAAAATATCTTCTTCTATACCAGTCTCAAAATACAAGGCTTATTTCACTGCCTTGTTGGGTTGCAGTATTAAGCCCTCTTGTGAATGTATTTCCATATGTTAGAAGAGCAGTGTTTGTATGTCTTTTAAAGGACTGTTTGATGGAAACCATAGATGTCCTTAAACAGTGCAATAAAATAGTCCTGCTAGATGACGCCAACTGTAAAAAGCCTCGGCATAAATATGTGCGTTGACATTTTCACATGATATACTGTACATGCACTTTGGGCCCATACTTCAGCTCCATAGAGACAAATGATTATTCTGTGGGTTTCCATCCTTGCAATAAACAGTTGTCTAAAATGGAGACCTTTTGCCACTGGCTAGCTGTTTTAAACAGGGTTTTAATTCAGACCCAAACGGGCTGAAATGGGGAGGACTAAGCTCAATTTCTCCAATAAGATGCATTCATTTCGTTGCAATGGTTTGCACTAATGAATATACCCCTGTGCTAGCAGGTGCCTGCTAGTAATGAGGTAATTTACCTGGTCAGTAGGTAACATGAAAAACCTTTTAGACATCTTCACTCTGATGATTAAGAGTTTGAGCAGGGAAGTGGACATTGACTAACTGGCTCTTGCGTTGCTGTATGTGCTGCTAAACTCTGATGTTCACAAGGAGAAACACTGCAAGGCGCACACAGAGATGAAGGTTGGGCTGCTGTCAGCCCTGCCTGTTGGACTCCCTTCCTCACTCCCTATGAGTCATTCACTGTTCATGTCTCTGGACTGAAATAGAGTAGACCTTCCAGGGTCGACATACACAACATTATGATAATAGATCCTACCATTCTAATGCTATTTCCTCCACAATAATCTAATGGACAGTCATCCACTGTGTTTATTCATCTCTGGCCCATCTACCTTGTCCGTGCACCAGACATACCTCTGATTGTCAAAGTAGAATATTGACTAAGTAGACTTACTGTCAGACCCTGAAGCTATCAATAATGTTCGATCACAGTCTAACTCTATTCAACCCAATCACAGTAAAAGATAAGAGGTCAGTGTATTTGTTTTGAAAACCTTAACTATGCTTTATGAGAAGCGTGCTGCGCTGAAGTCCTGTAGGCACAAGCTTTAAGTTACATAAGTACGTATGTAGGGTCAAACGAGTATGAGTGTTAGTATTAATTGCCACTTCTCAAGACATTTATCAACTAAGATATGACTAGCACATAAACTGGAAAAGGAAAGGCTCAGTGATGCTGTAGTATAGCGTAATGGAAAGTTGGATTGCAACAGTGCTAATAATGACCAGATGGTTTTAGTTTATATCGGCATGAAAATTGACATTTTATTAGGCTGCACATTCCACTGTTTCTTGCTAAAAGCTGATGTCTACTGAAACCACAAAGTCATTTGAGGAAATCTATTTCTTATAGAAGTTAAATCTGGAGACTTTTTAGGATCTTCACAGTCAGAATTGATTGGGCTTTTTAGCCCACACATCAATCATTCAGTAGATTCTCATCCACAATCTTGAAGGCAGGACATCATGGTATCTTCTGCCTGACAAGAACACATTTGTCCATTTAAAGCCTGTTTATTTTAGTCTTAAATACCAATTTAGGTTTACTACAATCCAACTTGAAAGAAAAGAGCTGTTAATTAAGTGTGCAATAGTGTAGCCACTTTTTAAAAATGATTATGGACACCCGAGTGGTGTAGCGGTCTTAGGTAATGCATCTTAGTGCTAGAGGCGTCACTACAGGACCTTGGTTCGAATCCAGGCTGGATCACAACCGGCCGTGATTGGGAGTCCCATAGGGCAGCGCACATTTGGCCCAGGTTTGGCCGGTGTAGGCCGTCATTGTAAATAAGAATTTGTTCTTAAGTTCTTAACTGACTTTCCTAGTTAAATAAAGGTTAAGAAATATTTTTTTTTTAAACACACGGTGGCGCTGTAGAGTGTCTAAAACATGGGTCCGTTGTGTTTTTGTAAAACTTTAACGGGTAGAGGAAATTTGCATGTCCGGGCGTCTGTGCCAATAGGCTCGCTCAGAAGGCAGGGCCAGCGAGTGGAGTTGGGAGAGGAACCCAATCTGTGCGACAGTAACTGCACAGTCAACTAAAGCATAAATATTACAAAACATTTATCGAAATCGTTATTTACTGCTCGTCTTGTTTTTTTGTTTTATTGTATAATAAGCGGATTGACTCGTACAAGTATTTACATCAAGAAGACCACTTGCCCGCATCGAATCATCGCTCCATCCAATGTTCATGAAGACATTCTGAAATTACATGTTCTTCCATATTTCGTTGGGATTGGATTACACAAAAGGCAGCACGGACTCACACAATTATTCACTCTTCTCATTGGTGAGTTCACTCTATATTCCCTATACCCCATACCGTTATTTATGGTGACTTGATGTTTTGTTGATTTTGAATGGTTAATAATTAATTCATCTCCGCGCGTGCATGTCTTGGAACTCTTCTTCGTTTTCAAATCCAAGAAATGGGATCAATTAGTAGGAACAAGATGCGAAACTATTTAGATCTATTGAAAAATAACTGCAGCCAATAGTTTTGAAATAGGCTATTTATATGCATGTAATATGTTAAATGATTTGCAGTGTCTGCAGTAGCATATGGTTCATTCAAGACCACCCTTACAAGCCGCTCTGCACTGCCGAATCATTACGTTCTGAGTCAGATGTATATACCATTGTATTCTGCTTGTTGTGTGGAAACATGATCTGGGTTTTATTGAAAGGTAAATTATGAAATATCTGTGTCCGGTGTAATAGAGCCATATGCCCACCTTCTATCGTGTTCTGTGCGGCTGTAGTTTTTGCCTATTCATCTCTACAGTAATACATTTCAAAAACGCGCCCTGCATCTTTATACGACGCATGCCTGCAATGAAACACCTTATACTCTCATGTAGGCTACCTGTCCGCATCCTCATATATGGCGAAGGGAACAGTCAACTGGAACAGTATAGGTGCGGCTGAAAGGAAGTGTAGTTTTGCTGCTGTATCTTATTGTAATGGAAGGCTATAAAGAACATCAGTTTTGTGGACCTTCCTTCCGGCCGTGTGGGAATGGGTGGATAACGACAAGCCAGGGCCGGTATGGAGGGATCGACACTCACATTATGCAGAATATATGACTGGCTTCACTGGTGTGTAAGCCTAGCACTATGGTAATACTATGACACAATGACTTGCGGGTTCTGATACTCTGGTAGGATGGCTGAGATATGTGTCCAGACCAGCATCCAGACATTGACCCCAGATGTCCCCCACACGATACACTCATCCTCTTGTTAGAAACCAATGATGATTGAGGCTGGGGTTGATGATGAGGAAGCATCATATGGGATGCAAGTTTTTTGTCATCCCATCATGGCCATACTTATAGGCCCTGCCATTGGGGCCTTGTTGTCACCATAAGGCAACAATTATGTGACTCAGCAGAATGTAATACATTGACAGATGGTGCTTATGTGCTGTATTGATCTGTGAATCCGCCCTGAGACCGAGAGCAGGGGTAGATCTCAATTGCATAGACTTCGTGTCCTCTCTCCTCGGCTCCTTCTCAAAACCCATTGGATGAGAAAGCCAGATTTCCTCCCCTCTCGAGGAGTGTGCAATTGGGATCTTCCCAAGGACTTCTTGAGGCCAAAGTGTTGACAACTCAAGACAAGTTTTACATCAAGCCACCCACGCGTGAAATACCCCCATCATCTTATGTGCAAAGCAACACCAGGAATGATCTGTTGAGTACCATGTGTATTTATCATTTCAAATAAAAAAGCTGCTTAAATGCTTGAGCTGACATATAGGTATGCATATCATGTATCAATAAACAACAGTGCATTATAACATTCTTTACATGTGTCTTGATTGCATACCTTACATTC
This sequence comes from Oncorhynchus mykiss, assembly GCF_013265735.2. Classification (NCBI taxonomy): domain Eukaryota; kingdom Metazoa; phylum Chordata; class Actinopteri; order Salmoniformes; family Salmonidae; genus Oncorhynchus; species Oncorhynchus mykiss. The sequence continues at coordinate 9,844,510 of NC_048588.1, read as the reverse complement.
TTGAGCACAGCGGGTCATGTTATTCAGTGGGTGTCTGTCAGTCTGTTGGCCTCTGAGTGTTATGGTTTCCCCTCCTTGGTGTCACATGCCGAGCATTAACAATGGGGACAGTGTGGCTCACCTGCCTGGATAGCTAGGAAGCTGCATGGGCAGGACTCTCCAGGGCAGGGCTGGGTCTGACCTGGGTGCCGCACTGTAGTGCAATGACTTTAAACTTAGGCCTATTGTCTTGGCTGGTATTGGCCCATTGTAATGCAGCCCACTAAGGATTTGGGTGAGGAGCATGTACAGTTGAATGAGCAACTGTTTGCCTTGCAACCCCTCATCTCCCCAAATCGTTTCCCCTTCCTTTTAGATTGCAGCGTTTAAAGTTGGCACCCTTTTGTTAGCCAGACGGACACACGGAGGGACAGACCAGCTGGGCCCACAATGGGAGGGGGTTAAAGGTCATCCAATCAGCGGCGAGTTGAGCGGCAGCCGGCAGCGGAGGGCGTTGCTCCCTTTGTGATAATCAGGGTGTGACTGGTAAACAACGGGCTGAACTTCCACCCCACTCTGACCGGCATTGTTTGAATATACTGTTTAGGGTTTTGGCATTGTAACTTCCAGTCGAGAACACGGGAGGTGCCTTTTTTGTCCAGCCCAGTGATATATAGGTTACTAAAGGAAGTGACTTTGGGATGTGCTGTTCTTGTCAGCCTCTTGACAATTATCATGTTTGTACTCTGAGTCTGTGTGAAAGGGACTACGTTCCACTAGTAACATAGCATTAATTATAGCAGTCTATTTTGGGTGGCTGAATTTAATCACAGAAGAGAGAGGGAGAGAGAGGGAGAGAGTGAGAGAGAGAGAGATGGGAATTAGCCAACAGGGACAAAAAAGCTATTTATCGCCTGTTCTCTCTCAGCCCAACAGAAAATCCTCAGGTCATTGGAAATGATTACATCAACGTGTGCATAGCTTTGAGCCAGAAGATTCTCTTGTCTTCCTCAATTTGTATTTCTGTCAGCTGCTTTTTTGTACACAGACATTCATACATTATAACTTTCTGATCTTCTCTGTGCCTACAGGGCCTTGCAAAAGTATTCATCCCCCTTGGCGTTTTTCCTATTTTGTTGCATTTCAACCTGTAATTTAAATTGATTTTTATTTGGACTTCATGTGATGGGCATACACAAAATAGTCCACATTGGTGAAGTCAAAAAAATAACTTATTTCAAGAAATTCAAAAAAATATAAAACTGAAAAGTGGTGTGTGCATATGTAGTCACTCCCTTTGCTATGAAGCCCCTAAACAAGATCTGGTGCAACCAATTACCTTCAGAAGTCACATAATTAGTTCAATAAAGTCCACCTGTGTGCAATCTAAATGTCACACAATCTGTCACATGATCTCAGTATATATACACCTGTTCTGAAAGGCCCCAGAGTCTGCAACACCACTAAACAAGGGGCACCACCAAGCACGAGGCACCATGAAGACCAAGGAGCTCTCCAAACAGGTCAGGGACAAAGTTGTGGAGAAGTACAGTTCAGGGTTGAGTTATAAAAAAATATCAGAAACTTTGAATATCCCACGGAGCTCCATTAAATCCATTATTAAAAAATGGAAAGAATATGGCACCACAACAAACCTGCCAAGAGAGGCCCGCCCACCAATACTCACGGACCAGGCAAGGAGGGCATTAATCAGAGAGGAAACAAAGAGACCAAAAATAACCTTGAAGGAGCTGTAAAGCTCCACAGCGGAGATTGGAGTATCTGTCCATGGGACCACTTTAAGCTGTACACTCCACAGAGCTGGGCTTTACGAAAGAGTGGCCAGAAAAAAATAAGCAAACACGTTTGGTGTTCGCCATGTGGGAGACTCCCCAAACATATGGAAGAAGGTACTCTGGTCAGATGAGACTAAAATTGAGCTTTTTGGCCATCAAGGAAAACGCTATGTCTGGCGCAAACCCGGCACCTCTTATCAGCCCGAGAACACCATCTCCACAGTGAAGCATGGTGGTGGCAGCATCATGCTGTGGGGATGTTTTTCATCGGCAGAGACTGGGAAACTGGTCAGAATTAAAGGAATTATGGATGGCGCTAAATACAGGGAAATTCTTGAAACTTGTTTCAGTCTTCCAGAGATTTGAGACTGGGACGGAGGTTCACCTTCCAGCAGGACAATGACCCTAAGCATACTGCTAAAGCAACACTCGAGTGGTTTAAGGGGAAACATTTAAATGTCTTGGCATGGCCTAGTCAAAGCCCAGACCTCAATCCAATTGAGAATCTGTGGTATGACTTAAAGATTGCTGTACACCAGCGGAACCCATCCAACTTGAAGGAGCTGGAACAGTTTTGCCTTAAAAAATGGGCAAAAATCCCAGTGGCTAGATGTGCCAAGCTTATAGAGACATACCCCAAGAGACTTGCAGCTGTAATTGCTGCAAAATGTGGCTCTACAAAGTATTGACCTTGGGGGGGTGAATAATTATGCGCGCTCAAGTTTTCTGTTTTTTTCTTATTTCTTGATTGTTTCACAATAAAACATATTTAGCATCTTCAAAGTGGTAGGCATCTTGTGTAAATCAAATGATACAAACCCCCATTCCAGGTTGTAAGGCAACAAAATAGGAAAAATGCCAAGGGGGGTGAATACTTTCGCAAGCCACTGTATATGCTAAGTTGAGTGATTGGGTTTCTACCTAGTTAATTGCATTCAGCCTATTGCCATTTTCATTAGAGCACTCAATCGCTGTGTATTTCCAACAGGCGAATGTGTTTGTGTGTTTATGAGCGAAGGGAATGGTGCGTGAGAGCAATCATGCATGTGTGTTTGCGTCTGCCGATTTCCCCTTGGTAATCAGTGATTCCTCTGCTTCAGTGGCATTTTGGCTGCAGATAACAAGAAAGTGTATTGCTGTTTCTTAGCAGGGCCAAGTTGGATGTGGTCAGTGTGTGTATGAATGCCATTCCATCGGTGTGACAAACAAGTGCAATCACCAAGAGATGATTGGGGTCGTGATCTTGTGTGATACACAGGTTCACGGTTGAACAGGTCTGACTCTGTGCTGCATGGTGGGCTTAGTTTGAGGTAGAGCTCTGTGTCTTCTGACAGGAGAGAAGTGGAGCCTACCGGGACTTTTTGAAGCACAATCTGCCAAGCACAGAGCACGCTATTCATCTCGCTCCGTCAAGAGTGGAGAGAAGGGAGACAGAGGGTTGGTGAGGCTGGGTGCTTTTGGGGGGTTTTCGACGGGGGTAGGGGTTGGATTGGATGGCTACACAGGTTGAATTATCCTGACTCATCCAGGCAAGCAACTCTAAACAGAGAGGACAGGACGGTAGCAGCCAGCAGGGAAGGACTTTTTCTGGGGTAAACAGAAGCAGTAGGTCCCTGGCAGAGTTTGTGTGTGTGGGGGTGTGTGTCTGTGTCTCAGAGCACGTCTCTGCTCTGTCAAGCGTCTAATTTTGGAACACGGTTGGTGGTTAAAACATTTCAGATGAAAATCTCTACCAGGGCCTGTCGCTCTAATCACATCTGAGACGGAACTGAAGCTTGACCCCTGCTCTGTCATGTCCTCCCTCGACCGGGAGGAGCAGAGGACATTATCACAGCTCCTCATTTGATATTACCGAGAAAACAACTCTAGCTATAGCCTTAGCAATCAAGCTCAAAACGTGAGCATTCTTCATTGAGGTTTAAATCTTTTTTTCATTTGGAACAGCAAAGTTCAGGCCACAGATCTGACGGCACCAGCAGCTACTCTGAAGTTGTTTTGATGGCACACTTCAAACTTCTTTGCCTCATCTGAAGATACTTGACTGAAAGTAAATCTTGTTTGTTTAGTATATGCCTCTGTCTTTGGGTATTTTGCCTTTGAAAACAGTGCTTTAGAACCAATGCTTTCTACCTTTCAAGCCAGACAGCGCAGAAATGGAAGAGACTGCTTTAGAAGAGACAGCTAATTGAGACCAAAAACAGATGCGCGTGATCCCTCCAGCTGTGTAGAAAGTCACAGACAATGACTCATACCCTGAGAAAAGGTTACAGCATCAAAGTCACATCTGAGATGCACCCTGGCTACACATCAACTCTGTACAACATCTCTTATCCAGTTTCCATCCATTTTAGGCTTGCTAAAATATTTTGGTTTGGGAGTCTGCTGGCTTTGGATGACTTCTGGTTGTAAATGTGCAAATGAGACATGCTCCTTTCTCCTCTTATGGCCATTACTCACCATAACCATGGTGGTATCGCGGCCAATTTGGAGCATCTGGTTCGACATGAGATACTCTGCATGCTCTCGCTCCCATTTCACCTCGTACACTCTGCCCCTCTCTGCCCTCCCCTGCCCCTCTCAGCCCTGCCTCCCAGTGTGCCTGTCTGCAACCCCCCAGCTGCTCCCCAGATGTGGCCGAGTCACCCAGCTGTTACCCGGAGTTCGGGAGAGAAGGATGGAGGGAGGAGGGAGATTTCACAACCAACACCAGTCTTAGGGGTGACAGGTAGCCTAGTAGTTAGAGCTTTGGGCCAGTAACCCGAAAGGTGGCTAGATCGAGTCCCTGAGCCGACAAGGTAAAAATCTGTTGTTCTGCTCCTGAACAAGGCAGTTAACCCACTGGTCCTAGGCCATCATTGTAAACAAGAATTTGTTCTTAACTGACTTGCCAAGTTAAATAAAGGTAAAATAAAAAATTGTTCAGCTGCAGAAGAGGCCAGATCCTAGTTGTTTGCTCATAGCGGGTCTAGAATGTGTTACTCTTGACCCCAAACCGCTGGGTGGTTTCCTTTTCAAGATGTCCGACCATGATGTCCTTCACAGAGGGAGTGGGAACTGCTTTCAAACCAAGATGTAGTGGAAGGTCCTTGCTGTGTGAGTCAGAATCATACAGAAACCTGGTCACATTGCCTGGGAACTGCGTACATTCACCGTATGAAGATGTAGGCCTACAGGCTTACATGGTCAGATAGATGCACTTTAAACTGAGGACCTGCTGTATCCCTGAGGAACCTCAGAGATTTGAATGGAGAAAGTGACCTTTTCGGGACATTGACTACAGCCAACATGACTGCTTGTCTGTCTCTCAATGCCCACTCTGGCCTACCCTGTCCTGGGACTGTCTGTCACTCACATGGACCTAATGCCTCTGCTTCTAGCGTTATCGAACGGGGGGGGGGGGGGGAGTGGTCGTCCCTAGACAGGGAGTCTGCGCCCACAGACAAACAGGTCTCCCGTTGTCTGTCGTGTCTGCATGCTGAGCGCTGGGGCCATCCAGGGTCTTCAGCCAGTAGGCCAGTCCACACCACAGTCTCTCCCGCCTGAGAGAGAGAGAGCCAGGGAGAGAGCTCTGGCCAGACAGGGCTCCAGGGCTGCATTGCATCCATCACTGGAGATCAATTAACAGTAGCAGCAGCAGCAGCAGCAGAGAAGTGACCTCTGCTCACACACCAGACCAGTGCACTCGCTCTGCCCATAGGCTGAGGAAGCACTGATACAGAAGGCTGAGATGGAGGGGGGATGGTGAGGGAATTGAAGAAGAAGAGAGGAGAGAGAAGGCTGGGGGAGCACTAGATTGTATCTGCTGATATCTTCAGCATCCATCCCGAGTAATGAAAGCTTACAGGGACAAAGGAAAGGAGCACGAGTTGAGCTATGCAGGAGAGGACATTATAGATTTTGTAGAGAGGTGGGATTGGGATGGTGGGAAGGGGGAAGATAGAGACAGACAGACAGAGAGACAGACATAGACAGACAGCTAACACATAGTGCAGATGGGCAAAGGGAGATTTCCCAATCATCCCATTCCTTCTCTACATACTACATAATCACATATGTCTATCCATCATTCTCGCTCTGTTTACCTCCTGGTGCAAAATCAATCTGTCTGCTGAGCATGCCATATTTGGATTTAGCATTCTCTGTCTCTGTCTGTCTGTCTGTCTGTCTGTCTGTCTGTCTGTCTGTCTGTCTGTCTGTCTGTCTGTCTGTCTGTCTGTCTGTCTGTCTGTCTGTCGTCTGTCTGTCTGTCTGTCTGTCTGTCTCTCTCGCTCTCTTTCACTCTCTCTTTCTCACTTTCTCATCAGCCTTCAAAGGGGCTTAAGTGTGATGGTATTAAATTCCAGGAAGGAGCCACAGGAAGAGCCGATTGGAAACTGAGCAGGTAATGAAAGGTTTTGGTGTCAAATGAGAACCCGGCTGCAGGCAAATTGCACTGCGGAGGGGTTGGGAGCTATTGTCTGGCTCATAAAGCCAGACCCCATGGCTATCCCTCCATATCCATATGATCTCCTTCCACCCGCCTGTAGCATATAGTAGTAGTACACTGTCTAACAATGACTTCCAAGCAGTCTCGTGTTACTGTACGCCCAGTCCCAAGTATCGTACAGGAAGCCTGGACTCGAGGCTAAGTGGCTAAGTGAATAGGATGTCTGTCAGTTCATGTTTCTGATCCTGTGCTGTTGTTGACATGGAGGGGCTTGTGTGTTACAGTTCCAGCTGCTCCGCATGAGAAATGTGTTATTGCTTCAGCTTCGTGACTTGGCATTCCAAGAAACCCAGAGGAAGACCCCAAACGGCACCCTCCCTCCCCCCGACTGCATATCTTTGAACCCTCAATCCCCTCCACAACCACACTGGTCCTTTCATATGGGCTCTGTTGACATCCTCACAGCAGCCTCGCACAAGGCTTCTCTCCACAGTCACAGAGGAAGCTGTTCAGGCCTGCCTGGTCCATGTCTCTGGTCCATGTCTCTGGTGCATGTCTCTGTCTGGCTGTGCTGCTGTCGCTGGACTGGACATCCGTCTGGGTGTGGTTAGCTAGCTAGCTGTTCTGTCTCTATGACTCTGTGTGAGATGTGGTGGGTGGAGGAGCTGCTTGACTTGCAGTCCTCTTTCCATCCACCGCCTGTGTCCATTTCCATAGAAACAGGGTTTGACAGACAGTGAAACACAGTTCCAATCCCCTAGCAGCAGCAGCCGCACAAACACACATGGTGCCGGTGGCATGAATGTAGCCGGCAGTTGTGAGATATGTCTCCTTGTCGTTTTTTTAGCCCACTACTACACTGTGTAAATGTGTGTGTGTGTGCGCGTTTCTATGTGTCTGCCCTTACTGAACTCCTATATGGTTAGTATTGGCAGGAGATTGAAGTAGCTCGAGCTCAGCGGATGAATCCAACTGATTCGGAGGAAAATCCCTGCTTGTGATTCATGGCAGCAGAGTGTTCTCCTCCCTCAGACAAATCGTGTGTACTCCTCCTGTCTGGATTCCCATTTATAATGCAGCTACATAGATAACAAGATGGTTCGGTCACAATGTGATCTCACAGACAGTTACACCCACTTTTCATCGAGCAGAGGAATCTCACAGAACAGCTCAGATCCCAAGGCTGTAGCTAGCAGGCTAGACACCCTGTTCCTGTATTCATAAAGCGCTACGGAGTAGGAGTGCTGATCTAGGATCTGTTTTGAATACGATTAGGCTACATGGGCAGGGGGGACCTGATCCTAGATCAGCAGTCCTACTCTGAGCTTTATGCTTTATGAATACGGTCACTAATCTTTTATTTTTCCTTTAAAAACATTTTTTTTACTACGAGCTGCTGCTTTTTCGGGAATTCCAATTCAACGGAGGGGAGTCTCACATTTCCAAACGTATCTAAATATATGAGTAGTAAAGTGGAGCCCGAGGCCCCCCCTTGAACTGGTGAAATTAAAGTAATACACTATGATTCTCTGGCTCTGTAGGAGGCTTCATTTCCATCGCTGAGTGATTCATTTAGCTGTGTGGGCCTGATAATGTTATTCACTAATAAAATAACACCATCGCTGCCATACCATGAGGCACTTTCGAGCCACTCTCTTCCATTCCACCATGTGGAAATGGAACATGGAATGTAATGCAATTTCGGTTTGTTTTCCTATTTCTCAACAGGATCTCTGTCAGAAACATTGTGCATTGTGTACAGGAATGTGTGATCTGATCGACAGACAGTTGTACGAACGCACTGTATGTCACCATCTCTGTCTCTTTCTCTGGGCAGTCTCAATTTAACAAGCCTGAGCAGCTAGGAGTCGGAAAACAGACACGAATGTTGTGTCTGTACTGTGTAGGTGTGTCTGAGGTTGTGTTGTTGTGTCTGTACTGTGTAGGTGTGTCTGAGGTTGTGTTGTTGTGTCTGTACTGTGTAGGTGTGTCTGAGGTTGTGTTGTTGTGTCTATACTGTGTAGGTGTGTCTGAGGTTGTGTTGTTGTGTCTGTACTGTGTAGATGTGTCTGAGGTTGTGTTGTTGTGTCTGTACTGTGTAGGTGTGTCTGAGGTTGTGTTGTTGTGTTCGAGCGCCCTCCATTCCTCCCTCTTCATGGTGGTGTCATGCTACTTCGGCTCTGCCTGGCCCTGCTTCTATCTGGGTCCTGGGCCCTTATCTAATACAATCTGTCTCGATCTAATATTCAGCCATGCTGCCCCCAGGGAGAGGAGATGGCCATGGCCTCCCTCCCTATCATCGATCCGATCCAAGAGGAGAGAGAGAGAGGAGCGCATGCCTGGCGGTAAACTACCGACTTTCCTGGAAGACTCTCCGGGCCGTTGCTTGGATAGCCGACCAAGCTTAGATTGACAGGAGTAGGAGGCATATAGGGCTGTTCGCAGAAAGATATTTAGCTAAGATGGTATTTATGAATGACTTTATTATAGAAAGCTCTATTCTTTTCAGAGGAAGTAGATGGATAGAGAGGGGGGTAGAGTTGGCATACACGGTGGTGGTTGGTTTGGGATTGGCTAGGTGGGAGTCCCTCTAACCACACATTCACCATTGTACTCGTCCTCTGAGAGACTGGGCCAGGGCCTTGCGTAACAACTGTCCCTGCTAATGCTCTGGCAGCGAAATTAGGTCTCTCTCTCTCTCTCTCTCTCTCTCTCTCCTCTCTCTCTCTCTCTCTCTCTCTCTCTCTCTCTCTCTCTCTCTCCTCTCTCTCTCTCTCTCTCCCTCTCTCTCTCTCAATTCAATTTCAATTTAAGGGCTTTATTGGCATGGGAAACACATGTTTACATTACAAAAGCAAGTGAAATAGATAATAAACAAAAGTGAAATGAACAATAAAAAATGAACAGTAAACATGACACTTACTAAAGTTCCTAAAGAATAAAGACATTTCAAATGTCATATTATGTTTATATACTGTTGTAATGATGTGCAAATAGTTAAAGTACAAAAGGGAAAATAAATAAAAAATAAATATAGGTTAGGAAGTGCAGCTCTTTTGTGGGCAGTGTGCACATAGCCTGTCTTCTCTTGAGAGCCAGGTCTGCCTTCTGCGGCCTTTCTAAATAGCAAGGCTATGCTCACTGAGTCTGTGCCTAGTCAAAGCTTTCCTTAAATTTGGGTATTCTAACACTGTGTACTCTCTGTTTAGGGCCAAATAGCATTCTAGTTTGCTCACTTTTTTTGTAAATTCTTTCCAATGTGTCAAGTACTTATCTTTTTGTTTTCTCATGATTTGGTTGGGTCTAATTGTGTTGCTGTCCTGGGGCTCTGTGTGGTCTGTTTGTGTTTATGAACAGAGACCCAGGACCAGCTTGCTTAAGGGGCTCTTCTCCAGGTTCATCTCTCTGTAGGTGATGGCTTTGTTATGGAAGGTTTGGGAATCGCTTCCTTTTAGGTGGTTGTAGAATTGAACGTCTCTTTTCTGGATTTTGATAATTAGCGTGTATCGGCCTAATTCACAGAGGATATTTTTGCAGAATTCTACATGCAGAGTCTCAATTTGGTGTTTGTGCCATTTTGTGAATTCTTGGTTGGTGAGCGGAACCCCAGACCTCACAACCATGAAGGGCAATGGGTTCTACAACTGATTCAAGTATTTTTTGCCAGATCCTAATTGGTATGTCGAATTTCATGTTCCTTTTGATGGCATAGAAGGCAACGGTGTCTAGATGGAAGTTTTATTTATGGTCCTGGGAACTGGACCTTTTTTGCAACATAATTATTTTTGTCTTACTGAGATTTACTGTCAGGACCCAGGTCTCTCTCTCTCTCTCTCTCTCTCTCTCTCTCTCTCTCTCTCTCTCTGTCTTTCTCTCTGTGTTTCTGCTCCCTGTTACGAGTGTCATGGGAGAATAGCCAGATACACACTCTAGTTTTCTTTCCATAACTGCAAGTTTTTAAGCTGAAGTGGATGTGGAGTGAGATACAGTAATGATTAGGGTTCGTACAGAGTATGACTATAAAACAGTCCTACAGTAAACCAGTTGGGTTGTGAAGGGAGTCTGACTATAAAACAGTCCTGGAGTAAACCAGTTGGGTTGTGAAGGGAGTCTGACTATAAAACAGTCCTGGAGTAAACCAGTTGGGTTGTGAAGGGAGTCTGACTATAAATCAGTCCTGGAGTAAACCAGTTGGGTTGTGAAGGGAGTCTGACTATAAAACAGTCCTGGAGTAAACCAGTTGGGTTGTGAAGGGAGTCTGACTATAAATCAGTCCTGGAGTAAACCAGTTGGGTTGTGAAGGGAGTCTGACTATAAAACAGTCCTGGAGTAAACCAGTTGGGTTGTGAAGGGAGTCTGACTATAAAACAGTCCTGGAGTAAACCAGTTGGGTTGTGAAGGAAGTCTGCGTGAGGCTCAAAGTTAAGAACCAAAGATAGATGACCACATGCAGTGGGTTTGAGGAAAACCCCTCTCCTCAAATCTCTGTTCACCCCTCTCTCCAGCCTACAGCTGGCTGTGTTTGGTTGGGGCGGGAAGGGAGGGGGAAGGAGGGTTAATGGAGACACAGCTGGTCTGACCCCTCCAAAACCAGCTGCTGTTACAAAAGACACCCGTCAAGCTTTTGGAGTTGGTGGCCTGCCTGCCTGCGCATCACTTTTTGCTTCCTCCCCCCTTCTCTCTCTCTATTGTGTCCCCCCAGACCCCACCCAGCTGTTCCAGGGTTTTTACTTTCCTTCTCCCCCCAAATTAACAAGCCTGACTACACACACTTACTTACACACACTCTCGTTGTCACACAAACACACACACACACACACGCACTCACACACACACACACACACACACACACGCACACACACACACACACACACACACACACACACACACACACACACACACACACACACACACACACACACACACACACACACACACACACACACACACACACACACACACACACACACACACACGCCTATACAATCCCGTTGAGACAAATGTTTGATCAATCACACCAAAGGCTGTGGCTTAGTATTGGCTGTGTGCCTCGGAGGCCTCCAGGACTGGTAGAAGCCTGGGGCTGTAGTTACAATCCAGTGGCTGGCTCCGGGGCCTCGAGGGTGGGCTGCTGCGTGCTGATGCCACACCCTCCCTCTCCTCCCTTCTCCCATTGTTCCAATCTCTGACAAGTTGCACGTGTCTCTCTTTTCACGGTGACGGTGGGGGGTGGGCGGGCCTTTGTGGGGCAGCCATTGTGTCGGGGACACACTCTCATTTGATAGACGCGTGCTGACAAAAGAGAAAAGGGGGACACTTTGGTTAATTATTTGTGGCGCTACAGTGAATAGGGGAGAAGCAGCGGCCATCTGTGATTTGTGCTTCTAATCTGTGCTATGCCCACGCTGTGGACCCACACTCCTCCCATGATCCCTCCCTCCCTCTCTGCCCAAAAATCCCTTATTTTGTCCTGGCACGCTTGTTTTGGGTGCATTCTCATTGTTGTGGTTAGCCTGTCTTCTCACAGGGTTTTGGGAGTAGAGACATGGTTCTGTAAGGGCCCTGGCCTCTGAGTTATTCCTCTCTGTCCTGCCCTGGCAATTCTGTAAGGGAGAGAAGGTTGACGTTCTCTCCTCTCTTCTCTTCCTCTCTCCTCTCACTTCCTCTCCTCTTCTCTCCTCTCCATATCGCTCTTCCTCTCTCCTCTTCTCTCCTCTTCTCTCCTCTTCTCCTCTTCTCTCTCTTCTCCTCTCACTCCTCTCCTGTCCTCTCTTCTCCTCGCCGCCTGAGGAGCTGAAAGTGTCTTTTGTTGATCCCGAGCGATTCTCCACTCTGACGCTTTGTTTTATAGCAACGAGACTAAACAACTGGTCTCTCTCTCTGTCTCACTGGATAAGTGCCTTGACTGGCACATTCTTCTCTCTGCCCTGTTACCAGTGTACATTGACATTGACACACTGCAGCCCTGGTTTGGGATTAGTTTGGGATCGATACTGTTCTTGGAGCCCATCAAGGTCATTCGAGTCTAAAACGCCACTGGCCAAACTGCAATCAATGTTGCTTACTACAATTACCCCTTCCCTCTATTTAAGGGGTGAGTCCTCCTCTTATAGGGTCCAGGGACAGTTCTGAACTAAACAATTTGTCTGGGCTTTTTTTTAAAGTCAGCCTGTTTTTGTGTGGCACCAGATGTTCCCTCACGAGTCTGGCCCCACTGGGCACAGACGTCAATTCAACGTCTATTCCACGTTGGTTCAACGTAATTTCATTGAACGGACTTGGAAACAACATTGATTCAACCAGTGTGTGCCCAGTGGGGCCTTTCTCCACGAACCCTCGACACTCTCTGTTAAATGTAGGATTGGCTACATGATGTGACTGTCTGCCTGTTTTTAGGCTGCTGCTGCTGGGAACCCTGCTGTTCTCGTTGCCCTAGAAAATTCTGCAAGCTTTTCCCTCAGCTTCCAGTGAGAGTGCCCGGCTGTAGACAGACAGTGGAGGGAGACAGAGTCACGCTGCTTTAAAAGCTTATCGATCTCTCAGAGCTAGCCTCTCTCAGAGCTAACTCCCCCCTCACCAACTCCACAACAACAGACTGCCCGCCTGCCCAGGGTGAAAGCATTCCTGGCTGTCTCGCATCGCATGTGTGGTTTCACTTAGGGTCAAAGGTCAGAGGCTACGAGGGACTTGGTTTGAAGGTATTTTTTTGGCACGTGGGGTTGATTGTATGGGGCTCACTTTGCCTCCTTTGTGTCCCCCTCCTGTCTGGTCCCATACCCCACCTCCGCCCTTCTCCCCCAGCTGTCCCCCTCCATTAACATGACAAAGTGGCGTGGTTCTGCTCTCCATCGGGGATGCTGCTAGCTGTCATGGTGGGGCCATTTGGGCCAGCCCAGCCCTGCTGTGGGCCATCTGTGTTTGGGCCTCTACTCCTACTCTCTCCTCTCCTACTGTGAGTCACTCAGAGCAGGGCAGGGTGTGACAGAGAGTCAGACCACTGGGGCCTCCTATAATACCATGAGGTAATTCACATTACACCCTATCAGAGCGAGACAAAGTTAAACATGACATTGTCACTCCAACTACAGCCTTAGAGGGACGTTGTAAGAACGTTTTTAAACCAGAGCACGCATGAGGTAATGGTATGGCTCAGGCAGACACAGAAATACCCAGTCACCACTACCTCTCCATCTTTCCACATTGAAGGGGGGTGGGTGGGTGGCAGAGGGAGGGGCGTGTGATGTCATGGGTGAAACCTGTTGAGGAAGAAAGTGGAACCTGTCGGAACTTGTCTATTGATAGCATTTTGTTTTCTTCTCACACGACGTTTGGAGTCGGTTAACTGCTTGAGGCGATGTTGTTGTGAAATGTAGGTCCTGGATGTTTCCCTACTGGATATGATGCATGGGAAATATCCTGGGGCTTGAAAGTCACACACCTTCCTCTCCTACTGCCTGCTGAAATCGAATTTCATCCAATATTTCTATACTGTTATTGATATGCACTCTTATTTCCCACCCCGTGTAGCAGTTAGTCCATCCGGTGACTAACTCGTATGCATCCCTAGTGAAAACAGCAGGGTAGCTAGCCTCACACTATGTGGCTCCAGCAGGGTTCAGCCTATCATATCCTAGGATTGGATTCACACACCCTCAGTAATACGTGACCTGCGCTTGACCCGTCGATGTTATTGGACCATATTTCTCTATGCTCAGTGCTGGATGTAAATGTGGTGCCCGGGCCGGCAGTGGGAGCTTTAATTAAAAGTGAGTGGTGTTCTCTCTGAGGAGACGCTGACTTAGAAAAATGATGACTAGAACGGCCACCGGTCCACCCATCATGGGCTCATTTGACTTGAATGGGGAATACCCAATCTAGTAATTCCATTTCGATGAAGCTGATATTTGAGAGAAGGCTAAGTGGGCTCAGTGGGGGTACTGTTCTACCAGTTGATTTCTGGGCAAGCTAAATGCCTTCTATGCTCACCACATGAGAGCACCAGCTGTTCTGGATGACTGTGTGATCTCGCTCTCTGTAGCCGATGTAAGACTTTTAAAGAGGTTAACATTCGCAAGGCCGCGGGGCCAGATGGAATACCAGGACGCGTACTCAGAGCATGCGCAGACCAGCAGGCAAGTGTCTTCACTGACAACCTATCCCTGATCGGTCTGTGATAGCAACTTGTTTCAAGCCAACCACCATATTCCCCATGCCCAAGAACACCAAGGTAATGACAGGCTGGTCATGGCTCACATCAACACCATCTTCACAGAAACCCTAGACCCACTCCAATTCCCATACCGCACCAACAGATCCACAGATGACACAATCTCAATCGTACTGCACACTGCCCTTTCCCACCTGGACAAAAGGAATATCTATGTTAGAATACTGTTCATTGACTACAGCTCAGCATTCAACACCATAGTCCCCTCCAAGCTCATCACCAAGCCCAGGACCCTGGAACTAAACACCTCCCTCTGCAACTGGATCCTGGACTTCCTGACGGTCCGCCTCCTGGCGGTGAGGATAAGCAACAACACATCCGCCACGCTGACCCTCAACACGGGGGACCCTCAGGGGTGTGTGCTTACTCCCTTCCTGTAACCCCTGTTCACCCCCTGTTCACCCACGCAGTGGGTTTGAAGTTTGAAGACGACACGATGGTGGTAGGACTGAATATCGACAGTGATGAGAGGAGGTCAGAGACCTGGCAGTGTGGTGCCAGGACAACAACCTCTCCTTCAACGTCAGCAAGACAAATGAGCTGATCTTGGACTACAGGAAACGGAGGGACGAGCTAATCAAGTGGCTACTCGGACTACCTGCATTGACCATTTTTGCACTAACTCTCATTGACTGTGCACATACACAAGACTCTACCGACACACACACCTACTTACACTGACACCCCAACACACACGTTCAACAGAGTTATTACCTCGTACCCCTGCACATCGACTCGGTACTGGTACTCCCTGTATATAGCCATGTTATTACCTCGTACCCCTGCACATCGACTCGGTACTGGTACTCCCTGTATATAGCCATGTTATTACCTCGTACCCCTGCACATCGACTCGGTACTGGTACTCCCTGTATATAGCCATGTTATTACCTCGTACCCCTGCACATCGACTCGGTACTGGTACTCCCTGTATATAGCCATGTTATTACCTCGTACCCCTGCACATCGACTCGGTACTGGTACTCCCTGTATATAGCCATGTTATTACCTCGTACCCCTGCACATCGACTCGGTACTGGTACTCCCTGTATATAGCCATGTTATTACCTCGTACCCCTGCACATCGACTCGGTACTGGTACTCCCTGTATATAGCCATGTTATTACCTCGTACCCCTGCACATCGACTCGGTACTGGTACTCCCTGTATATAGCCATGTTATTACCTCGTACCCCTGCACATCGACTCGGTACTGGTACTCCCTGTATATAGCCATGTTATTACCTCGTACCCCTGCACATCGACTCGGTACTGGTACTCCCTGTATATAGCCATGTTATTAACTCGTACCCCTGCACATCGACTCGGTACTGGTACTCCCTGTATATAGCCATGTTATTACCTCGTACCCCTGCACATCGACTCGGTACTGGTACTCCCTGTATATAGCCATGTTATTACCTCGTACCCCTGCACATCAACTCGGTACTGGTACTCCCTGTATATAGCCATGTTATTACCTCGTACCCCTGCACATCGACTCGGTACTGGTACTCCCTGTATATAGCCATGTTATTACCTCGTACCCCTGCACATCGACTCGGTACTGGTACTCCCTGTATATAGCCATGTTATTACCTCGTACCCCTGCACATCGACTCGGTACTGGTACTCCCTGTATATAGCCATGTTATTAACTCGTACCCCTGCACATCGACTCGGTACTGGTACTCCCTGTATATAGCCATGTTATTACCTCGTACCCCTGCACATCGACTCGGTACTGGTACTCCCTGTATATAGCCATGTTATTACCTCGTACCCCTGCACATCAACTCGGTACTGGTACTCCCTGTATATAGCCATGTTATTACCTCGTACCCCTGCACATCGACTCGGTACTGGTACTCCCTGTATATAGCCATGTTATTTTGACTCTTTATCGTTTTTCGTTATTCTCTGTATATTTATTCCTTGTGTCACTATTTTCCATCTTTCTCTCTGCATTGTTGGAAAAGGACCTGTATGTAAGCATTTCACTGTCTACACCTGTTGTTTACGAGGCAGTTGATAAATAACATGTGATTTGATGTGTGTGGGTGGGCCAAACGTAAACACACATCATCCTCTCAACTCCAGTGTAGCAAGTTCTGAAAGGTTTGGTGTGTGTGACTGTGTGTGTGACTGTGTGTGTGACTGAGTGTGAGACTGTGTGTGGGTGAGGAAGGGTTTTCAGAATCCTAATACTTTTTGTCTCTCAGTCCCTGTTTCTGTCTCTCTCATTCGCTCAGCTTGGCCTGGTCTCCTTCCCCTGTCTCTACCTCGCTGTCATCTCTCTCTATTTCTCTCATCCCTCTCTGTCTCTCGCTCTGCTCTGATCCTGGTCAGGAATAGGTCTTGTTGCTGTAAACACTGGAACGTTTCCTCTTCAGCACAAGGTTGTGTTTGCATCCTGTTTTTTTCTTCTCATCTCCTCTCAAGTGTAAGCAGCGCCAGCCTCATCAGAGAGGAGTAAAGTCCCAGAAGGCCCAAAGGATTAGGAGACAAATACCCGACAAATTGGGAAAGACCTCATCAGCACTAGCAGCTATTTGAAGCAGCAGCAGGTCCAGAGTGGTAGAGAGAGAGAAAGAGAGAGAGAGAGACACAGAGAGAGAGAGAGAGAGAGAGAGCAGCTCTTGGGTTATTTCTGTTGTTGTTCTCTCTCCCTCGCTTTTTCCTCCCCAAGCCTTGTCTCTTTCCCCAACAGCCATCACTACTCACTCGCCCCCCCCCCCCCCCCCCTCTCTCTCTCTCTCTCTCTCTCTCTCTCTCTCTCTCTCTCTCTCTCTCTGTCTCTCTCTCTCTCTCTCCCATGCTACGGGGAGAGAGAGAAAGAGTTGCCATGGGAGCTGGTTGCCATGCAGCAAGAGTGAGGTTTGGCGTGGTTGGGGGTGGAGGGTGGCGAGGGGGAGGGTAGTGTGGGGGGACAGAGGATGTGGGTTGGAGAGAAGGCTGTGTTGTGTGGAGAGCAGCTAGAGGTCTGCCAGTGTGACAGACCCCGGGTGCCACAGCCATTATACTCAGGCTCCCCACCAAACAGCATCAAACACTGCAGAACTGGGAGAAAAATAAAACAGGAGAAGGAGGGCAGGAAGGAAGGATGATCTAGTAGCAAGGTGTACAGTTGTGAGAGGGACTGAAAGAGGAGACATATAGGGCCGTACTCTGTCACTACGACATGCAGTCAGAGGCTTGTCTAACCCTCCAGTCCTCAGGTGCTGAAAACAGGCCTGATAGAGAACTCAACATCAACATAGGCTGAGGGCTCCCCTCCATGGCTATCCTCTGAAAACTGTACCATATGCAGAATTGCAGCCGTCTGCAATGACCTGCCTTGTGGACACAATTAGAGGTTGAGTGGCTCACATAATAGTTCTAGTGTGTGTGTGGTTGTGTGTGTGTGTGTGTGTATGTGTGCAGAGCACTGGTGTTGTAAATCAGGTCTCAGGCTCGCTGCTGCCCTTTTGTTAGCCCAGCAGACATGTGACCCAATTCAGTCTGCCTGCCCCCTCCACCCGCACGCATACACACACACACACACACACACACACAAACACATCTATCCTCTATCTCTCTTGGCAATTTTCAGGCGAGACCCACCGTTTATTTACCAGACAGTAAGAAAGAGAGGCTGGAGCATTTCCTTTATGGTTGGTTGGTGCTGTTAAATAGTCTGCCTTTTGAATGTTTTGGGAAAGAGGTACACTCATACTCACACACTTCTCTGTCCTCCATAGTTTTTGACCAGATTGGTGACAATGTGTCTTTGTAGTGGGGAACCGAACAGGCTTTTGGTTGTAAAGGGGGAAAGAGAGAGATGGAAGAGATAGGCATTGAACAGAGCCACACATCGATGCTTTTTAGATGAGTGTCTGGACTTGGCTCTGGCCAGCACTGGACCGGACAGTAGGGCTGTGTCCCGAAGCTCAGAAGATGATTGGACAGGAAGAGAGTCACGTGTTATTTGCTTCTGTGGGCTTAGCTGATTGGAGAGGAAAACAGGTATCTGATTTGTGACAATCGTTTGGGAAGTTGAGCTGTCTCTCATACAGTGTGGCTGACAGGAATTTTGGATCAAACCATTCCCAGACAATTGATACACACACTTGACACGAGCCTGGCTGAAAGCACACTTACACTGGAGCTCGTCCATGCACATAATGTTTGAATCATGGTAGCATAGCAACACAAGTCAACGGCATACAAAGTTACTCTCAAACTGGCCCAGTGTATCTTTAGTGTACTGTGTTCGTAAGCTTCGAGCAGGGTATGGGGGTACTTTGTGTGCACACACACTTGCTGTTGAGGTTTGGGAAATGCCTGCGGCTTGTGGTATGTTTCAGGAAATTACATCATCCAGGAACAGTTGGTGCAGGTTTCTAATTTCCATCCCAAACCAATGGAAATAGTCTGTCTGTTTGGGCTTGCCATAATGTTGGAAGATGAATACAACAAGAAAACACAGGGCTATATTGTTGTCATAGACTGTGTATAGAAGAAGAACCAACGTTTGTCTCAAATCTGGAAGAGGATGGAGGAAAAAGACGATGATGTAAGGAGGGAGAGAGGAAGAGAGAGAGAGGAGGAGGAGACATGAGGAGGGGGAGCAGAAGGGAGAGAGTAGGAGGGAGGGAGAGAGTTGGAGGGAGATGAGAGGAGGAGGGAGAGAGGAGGGAGTTGAGAGGAGCAGGGAGATGAGAGAGGAGGGAGATGAGAGGAGGGAGATGAGAAGAGCAGGGAGATGAGAGGAGGAGGGAGAAGAGAGGAGGAGGGAGAGAGGAAGAGAGAGAGGAGGAGGGAGATGAGAGGAGGAGGGAGAGAGGAAGAGAAAGAGGAGGAGGGAGATGAGAGAAGCAGGGAGAGAGTTGGAGGGAGATGAGAGGAGGAGGGCGAGAGGAGGGAGTTGAGAGGAGCAGGGAGATGAGAGGAGGAGGGAGATGAGAGGAGGAGGGAGAGAGGAGGGAGATGAGAGGAGGAGGGAGATGAGAAGAGCAGGGAGATGAGAGGAGGAGGGAGAGAGGAAGAGAGAGAGGAGGAGAGAGATGAGAGGAGGAGGGAGATGAGAGGAGGAGGGAGAGAGGAAGAGTGAGAGAGGAGGAACTAGATGAGAGGTGGAGGGAGAGAGGAAGAGTGAGAGAGGAGGAGGGAGATGAGAGGAGGAGGGAGAGAGGAGGGAGATGAGAGGAAGAGAGAGAGGATGAGGGAGATGAGAGAGAGGAGGAGGGAGAGAGGAAGAGTGAGAGAGGAGGAGGGAGAGAGTTGTGAGAGGAGATGAGGAATCGCTGACTGATAGAATAAGGGAAAGCGAGGAAAAGCGATGCCAATAGGAGAGGGAACAAGCCGAGTCTGTTCAATGAAAAGAACTGACACAGAGTTTGAGAATGGGGAGATGAGATGAGCACTTTCAGAAAACCTTGTACTCAGATATAAACTGATTTGAGTCTGACTTGAATTTGTACATGGCTTAGGGATTTATTGTGTTATATTTTGACACTGCGTTGCTGCCTACGGTGAGAATATATACGTTTTTGAATTTGCGGTGCAATGTTTGTGTAGCCTATATTGTGCTAGAAAAATAGGTACACAAATCCCACTGGGCACACCACGTCATTTCAAAGTGGAAATGTGGGTAATATTTGGTTGAGACGTTGATCAATGAGATTTCAACCTTTATTCACCCACTCAAAAAGACAGCCAGAAGTTTGTTGCATACCCAATGTGTTATCACTGTGCTTTCAACCATCTGAAAGCACAACCAAGTTCCAATAGAAAAACAATGTCAGATTTTTGGTTTAGTTGTCATGTAAATGTGTTATAACTTCTCTTTCAACCATTTAAAAGCACAGCAAAGTACAAATGGGAATACAATGTCAGATATTTTGTATTTATACAACAGATTCATGTGTTATCACTGTGTGTCATCTAATAGCAAAACCAAATGACCTGGATTGCAGTTGAGATTACATTAAAAGTGCACAATGCTGTCCGAGATTCTGCGCAGATTATTCTAGAAATATTATTCTAGAAATATAGAAATAAGATCTCCACCTTTGCATGATATCTTGAACATGCACACATTCTATGATTACATAAGAAGACATTTATAGTTACATAACCTCAAAATGTGGCCATGGATGTGTTACTAATTTCAAGGTTGAATAAATACTGTTAAATGAGTTTGTACTGATAGATAGGCTACTGAAAGTATTGTAAAAGTGAAATCGATTGTGCAACAAAATGTCAACATTTGACGGAGATGTATTTTTTGTGTCTGATTTAGTCTGGCTTTAATTCCCGTAATTTATATGTTGGATTCACGTCTCCATCTCAACCAAAAATACAAGTTAAAGAATAGGACTAAATCAAATCACAATTTATTTAAAGTGCATTTAAAGTGTGATCTGATTTAGTCCTATTCTATAACGTAGATTTTTGGTTGAGATGGGGACATGAATCCAACATATTAGTTAACAACTTGAAGATTACATTTGAAATCAATCAAAGCTTGAAACTGTAGGCCTTTATGTATTGTATATATTTAGTTGAACCCTGGGTTAAATTGAAACAACAGCTGTTGATGATTTAGCAAATCCTATATAGGCTTAAATATGGATGATATATGACTTAGAAAGTATGGTTACATTTCATTTTCTCTGTTAAAACCGACCCTTTGGAATCACTTCGATAACAACAGGGAATCTAGTTCTTAAGAAATCTCTCAATAATCATTCTCACGATAGCACGTTGGTAATAGTCAGTGACAAAAGTTAAGCAGGGTTGCTGCCTAGCCCATTGTTTAATTTTTCTGATAGTGGATATAACGTTGAAGGTCTGATGTTGTTTCAAAGGTACAAATACAACATATTTTATAAAAAGGTTTGTCTATGTTGAAAATTGGTTACCATGATGACGTAATCCCGTGGTTGAAATTTCACCCTTAAAACAACAGTTGAACGTTTTTTTCAAATCCAATGCATTTCCCACGTAGATTCCATGTCACAATCTGTTGACAAATTACGTTAAAACAACGTTGATTCAACCAGTTTGTGCCCAGTGGGATGTGTATTGTGGATTTGCATGGCAGTGCATTGTGAGTCTGTCATGTTTTTTTCACAAGCACAAATGATTTAGTATCGAGAGTTTGTACAGCACAGGAGGTTGGTGGCACCTTAATTGGGGGGGGACATGCTCCTAATAATGGATGGGGCGGACCAGGTGGAATGGTGTCAAATACATCCAACACATAGTTTCCATGGTTTCCATGTGTTTGATGCCATTCCATGCGATCTGTTCCAGACGGTATCATGAGCCGTCCTCCCCTCAGCAGCCTCCTGTGATGTACAGGTGGGCTATTTGATCATAATTGTTTTGGCTGTTCGTGAGTGCGTATGTGTGTGCTTGTGCGTGTCTGTTGGTTCATGGACATGAAAGACTGTGTCTACCACCGCAGGTCCTGTGCTTCCTCTAGCATAGTAAAACATCCGAAAAACATTAGGGTTTACACATTGTGCCACCACACATAAACACACAGCATTGAGGCCACTCAATAGTGGAACATCAGAGTACACACACAGTTTTGTTTTTGTGAATTTTGGGGATTTTTTGGGGAGTAAAAATGTACGGTGCATTCGGGAAGTATTCAGACCCCTTGACTTTTTCCACATTTTGTAATGTCAGACTTATTCTAAAATCGATTCAATTGTTTTTTTCCCTCGCCAATCAACCACAATACCCCATCATGACAAATCAAAAACAAGTTTTTAGACATGTTTGCAAATGTAAAAAAAATTATAATAATGAAATATGATATTTACATAAGTATTCAGACCCTTTACTCAGTACTTTGTTGAAGCACCTTTGGCAGCGATTACAGCCTCGAGTCTTCTTGGGTATGACGCTACAAGCTTGGCACGCCTGTATTTGTGGAGTTTCTCCCATTCTTCTCTGCAGATCCTCTCAAGCTCTGTCAGGTTGGATGGGGAGCGTCAATGCACAGATATTTCCATTCAAAATCCTATTTTCCCTAACCCCTAACCCCAAACCTTAACCCTAATCTTAACTTTAACCCCACCCAAACCCTAAACCTAACCCTTCAAATTTGTTTCCCTACCTTGTCAGGACATTCTGGTGACTTGTCAGGACATTCTGGTGACTTGTCAGGACATTGTGGTTTTGATCATGTAGGAGAACATGTACACACACACCAAGCCAGCTCTACTGGTGGGCCCTCATTTGGGTCACGAGAAATTGGGACAGGTTCAATTAACAACACAGAGCAATCAATGCTCACAATGCCTAGGGCTCACGGTCCAGCACTCCACACCACACCACACCGCCCCACACCACACCACGCCACCCAACGCCACACCACATCGTCCCACGCCACACTACACCACACCATACCAGGCTGCATGGCTATTTCTGTTGGGGTAAAACCTCGACTTCAGGGATAGACAACTAAAGTAAGCCGCAGGACAATTTTTGTCAGAGGGGATGGTCGGAGGCCCGGAACATAATTATAATAATTTTTACACCTCAAATTGACCACAACTAAGCCCAGAAAGAGATTGTATTTGAAAATAACAATAATTATATAACTTGATTATATTGAGACACAATCACATATGTCTCTTTCTTTAATCGTGGAATACTTGGGAAAAGATTTCCTAAATTACACACATTTTTATATGAATTCCTGGTGATTTTATAATCTTTTTTTTACCCAAAACTACAATCCCACAAAATATATATACTGTATTTTTTTGTTTAAAAAATAATTTTGGGGGGGGGCAATAAAAATCACTCACAGGCCGGTTTTTTGCTTGCACGCCGCCAGTTTGCCATCCCCTGCTCTACTCCAGGATTCCATGGGGAAAAAGAACAACAACACAGTTGGAAAACCATCAAGAATCCACAAGGGAAGATTACTCATAGTTTGTTTTGACGGTTTTCCATATATTTTTTGACATTTATTTAACTAGGCAAGTCAGTCAAGAACAAATTCTTATTTTATAATGACGTCCTACCCCGGCCAAACCCTCCCCTTACCCGGACGATGCCGGGCCAATTGTGTGCACCCTATGGGACACCCGATCACCGCCGGTTGTCATACAGCCCGAGATCGAACCAGGGTCTGTAGGGATGACTCTAGCACTGAGATGCAGTGCCTTATACCGCTGCACCACTCGGGAGCTAATGTTGCCATTTTTGGTTGAATTTCTACAATTCATTTAAGTGTGCACTCTAGTTAGCTCCATAGAAAAATAATGACTAGATTCTAATTGTATGGTTAGCCCCAGTGCAATCAACAGCAAGAACAGGGCTCTGGTGAGTGGTGAATAGCCAGGCTAGTGTTTACCACGGGAATGATTAGGGTTTGATGTGAGGTTAAAACAATGGTTGATTGAATTCTTTGGAAGCCATTTTTGTCACGTAAGGAGGAATCTGAGCAGTATGTGTTCCCATCCAGCCTGTGAGGTCATTGTGTTCGATAACTATACCATTAATAGGCTTATGGGAGAGCTCAG